>NW_027477009.1:0-108352 GCF_051020955.1 Megalopta genalis | reverse complement strand
CATGCGAAATGAACAATTTAGCTTCAGATTCATGCGAATACACGAATTAGCTTTAAATCAACGCGAAACATACGATTTAGGTCCAATATCATGCAAAACACACGATTTAGCTTCAAATTCATGCGAAATGAACAACTTAGTTTCAGATTCATACGAAATACTCGAATTAGCTTTAAATCAACGCGAAAAATACGATTTAGCTCCAATATCACGCGAAACATACGATTTAGCTTCAATATCATACGAAACACACGATTTCGCTTTAAATTCGTGCGGAATAACAATTTTAAATAATCGATTTCGCTTCAAATTCATGCGAAATGAACAATTTAACTTCAGATTCATGCGTAATACACGAATTAGCTTTAAATCAACGCGAAACATACGATTTAGCTCCAATATCATGCGAAACACACGATTTCGCTTCAAATTCGTGCGAAATAACGATTTTAAATAATTGATTTTGCTTCAAATTCATGCGAAATGAACAGTTTAGCTTCAGATTCATGCGAAATACACGAAATAGCTTTATATCAACGCGAAACATACGATATGGCTTCAATATCATGCGAAACACACGATTTCGCTTCAAATTCGTGCGAAATAACGATTTTAAATAATCGATTTCGCTTCAAATTCATGCGAAATGAACAATTTAGCTTCAGATTCATGCGAAATACACGAATTAGCTTTAAATCAACGCGAAATATACGATTTAGCTTCAACATCATGCGAATCGCACGATTTCGCTTCAAATTCGTGTGAAATAGCGACATTAAACAAACGATTTAGCTTCAAATTTATGCGAAATAAACAATTTAGCTTCAGATTCATGCGAAATACACGAATTAGCTTTAAATCAACGCGAAACATACGATATGGCTTCAATATCATGCGAAACACACGATTTCGAGTGAAATTTGTGCGAAATAGCGATTTTAAACAAACGATTTAGCTTCAAATGCATACGAAATGAACAATTTAGCTTCAGATTCATGCGAAATACACGAATTAGCTTTAAATCAACGCGAAACATGCGATTTAGCTTCCATATCATGCGAAACACACGATTTCGCTTCAAATTCATGCGAAATAGCGATTTTAAACAAAAGATTAAGCTTCAAATTCATGCGAAATGCATAATTTAACTTCAGATTCATACGAGATACACGAATTGGCTTTAAATCTACGCGAAACATACGATTTAGATCCAATATCATGCGAAACACACGATTTCGCTTTAAATTCGTGCGGAATAACAATTTTAAATAATCGATTTCGCTTCAAATTCATGCGAAATGAACAATTTAACTTCAGATTCATACGATATACACGAATCAGCTTCAAATTCACGCGAAACATACGATTTAGCTTCAATATCAAGCGAAACACACGATTTCGCTTCAAATTCGTGCGAAATAACGATTTTAAATAATTGATTTTGCTTCAAATTCATGCGAAATGATCAATTTAGCTTCAGATTCATACGAAATACACGAATTAACTTTAAATCAACGCGAAACGTACGATTTAGCTTCAATATCATACGAAACACACGATTGCGCTTTAAATTCGTGCGAAATAACAATTTTAAATAATCGATTTCGCTTCAAATTCATGCGAAATGAACAATTTAACTTCAGATTCATACGATATACACGAATCAGCTTCAAATTCACGCGAAACATACGATTTAGCTCCAATATCATGCGAAACACACGATTTCGCTTCAAAATCGTGCGAAATAACGATTTTAAATAATTGATTTTGCTTCAAATTCATGCGAAATGAACAGTTTAGCTTCAGATTCATGCGAAATACACGAATTAGCTTTAAATCAACGCGAAATATACGATTTAGCTTCAATATCATGCGAAACACAAGATTTCGCATCAAATTCGTGCGAAATAGCGATTTTAAACAAACGATTTAGCTTCAAATTCATGCGAAATGAACAATTTAGCTTCAGTTTCATCCGAAATACACGAATTAGATTTAAATCAACGCGAAACATACGATATAGCTTCAATATCATGCGAACCACTCGATTTCGATTGAAATTCGTGCGAAATAGCGATTTTAAACAAACGATGTAGCTTCATATGCATGCGAAATGAACAATTTAGCTTGAGATTCATGCGAAATACACGAATCAGCTTTAAATCAACGCGAAACATGCGATTTAGCTTCCATATAATGCGAAACACACGATTTCGATTGAAATTCGTGCGAAATAGCGATTTTAAACAAACGTTTTAGCTTCAAATGCATGCGAAATGAACAATTTAGCTTCAGATTCATGCGAAATACACGAATTAGATTTAAATCAACGCGAAACATAAGATTTAGCTTCAATATCATGCGAAACACACGATTTCGCTTCAAATTCGTGCGAAATAGTAATTGTAAACAAACGATTTAGCTTCAAATTCATGCGAAATGAATAATTTAACTTCAGATTCATACGAAATACACGAATTGGCTTAAATCTACGCGAAACATACGATTTAGATCCAATATCATGCGAAACACACGATTTCGATTGAAATTCGAGCGAAATAGCGATATTAAAAAACCGATTTAGCTTCAAATTTATGCGAAATGTACAATTTAGCTTCAGATTCATGCGAAATACACGAATCAGCTTCAAATTCAAGCGAAACATACGATTTAGCTTGAATATCATGCGATATACACGATTTCGATTGAAATTCGTTCGAATAGCGATATTAAACAAACGATTATGCTTCAAATTTATGCGAAATGAACAATTTAGCTTCAGATTCATGCGAAATACACGAATTAGCTTTAAATCCACGCGAAACATACGATTTAGCTTCAATATCATGCGAAACACAAGATTTCGATTGAAATTCGTGCGAAATAGCGATTTAAACAAACGATTTAGCTTCAAATGCATGCGAAATGAACAATTTAGCTTCAGATTCATGCGAAATACACGAATTAGCTTTAAATCAACGCGAAACATACGATTTAGCTTCAATATCATGCGGAAACACACGATTTCGCTTCAAATTCGTGCGAAATAGCAATTGTAAGCAAACGATTTAGCTTCAAATTCATGCGAAATGAATAATTTAACTTCAGATTCATACGAAATACACGAATTGGCTTTAAATCTACGCGAAACATACGATTTAGATCCAATATCATGCGAAACACACGATTTCGATTGAAATTCGTGCGAAATAGCGATTTTAAATAATTGATTTTGCTTCAAATTCATGCTAAATGAACAGTTTAGCTTCAGATTCATGCGAAATACACGAATTAGCTTTAAATCCACGCGAAACATACGATTAGCTTCAATATCATGCGAAACAAACGATTCGCTTCAAATTCGTGAGAAATAACGATTTTAAATAATTGATTTAGCTTCAAGTTTAAGCGAAATGAACAATTTAGCTTCAGATTCATGCGAAATACACGAATTAGCTTTAAATCAACGCGAAACATACGATTTAGCTTCATTATCATGCGAAACACACGATTTCGCTTCAAATTCGTGCGAAATAGCAATTGTAAACAAACGATTTAGCTTCAAATTCATGCGAAATGCATAATTTAACTTCAGATTCATACGAAATACACGAATTGGCTTTAAATCTACGCGAAACATACGATTTAGATCCAATATCATGCGAAACACACGATTTCGATTGAAATTCGTGCGAAATAGCGATTTTAAATAATTGATTTTGCTTCAAATTCATGCGAAATGAACAATTTAACTTCAGATTCATACGATATACACGAATCAGCTTCAAATTCACGCGAAACATACGATTTAGCTTCAATATCAAGCGAAACACACGATTTCGCTTCAAATTCGTGCGAAATAACGATTTTAAATAATTGATTTTGCTTCAAATTCATGCGAAATGATCAATTTAGCTTCAGATTCATACGAAATACACGAATTAACTTTAAATCAACGCGAAACGTACGATTTAGCTTCAATATCATACGAAACACACGATTGCGCTTTAAATTCGTGCGAAATAACAATTTTAAATAATCGATTTCGCTTCAAATTCATGCGAAATGAACAATTTAACTTCAGATTCATACGATATACACGAATCAGCTTCAAATTCACCCGAAACATACGATTTAGCTCCAATATCATGCGAAACACACGATTTCGCTTCAAAATCGTGCGAAATAACGATTTTAAATAATTGATTTTGCTTCAAATTCATGCGAAAATGAACAGTTTAGCTTCAGATTCATGCGAAATACACGAATTAGCTTTAAATCAACGCGAAATATACGATTTAGCTTCAATATCATGCGAAACGCACGATTTCGCTTCAAATTCGTGTGAAATAGCGATATTAAACAAATGATTAAGCTTCAAATTTATGCGAAATAAACAATTTAGCTTCAGATTCATGCGAAATACACGAATTAGCTTTAAATCCACGCGAAACATACGATTTAGCTTCAATATCATGCGAAACACACGATTTCGATTGAAATTCGTGCGAAATAGCGATTTTAATCTAAATATTTAGCTTCAAATGCATGCGAAATGAACAATTTAGCTTCAGATTCATGCGAAATACACGAATTAGCTTTAAATCAACGCGAAACATACGATTTAGATCCAATATCTATCGAAACACACGATTTCGCTTCAATTCGTGCGAAATAGCGATTTTAAACAGACGATTTAGTTTCAAATTCATGCGAAATGAACAACTTAGTATCAGATTCATACGAAATACTCGAATTAGCTTTAAATCAACGCGAAACATACGATTTAGCTCCAATATCATGCGAAACACTCGATTTCGCTTCAAATTCGTGCAAAATAACGATTTTAAACAAACGATTTAGCTTCAAATTCATGCGAAATGAACAGTTTAGCTTCAGATTCATGCGAAATACACGAATTAGCTTTAATCAACGCGAAACATACGATTTAGCTCCAATATCATGCGAAACACACGATTTCGCTTCAAATTCGTGCGAGATAACGATTTCAAACAAACGATTTAGCTTCAAATTTATGCGAAATGAACAATTTAGCTTCAGATTCATGCGAAATACACGAATTAGCTTTAAATCAACGCGAAACATACAATTTAGCTCCAATATCATGCGAAACACACGATTTCGCTTCAAATGGATTTGAATCTGACTCGTTTGTTTCGTCTGCATTTGAAGCAATATCACTTATATCCCAAGTGTTTGAAGCTAAATCACTTGTTTCACATGGATTTGAAGCAAAACCTTCTACATCGTATAGAGTTGCAGCTAAATCATGTGTATCGCATGGATTTTGAAGCTAACTCGTTCGTTTCGCCTGCATTTGATGCAGTATCACTTATATCGCAAGTATCTGAAGCTAAATCATTTGTTTCGCATGGATTTGGCGCTAGCTCGTTTGTTTCTCCTGCATTTGAAGCTATATCACTTACATCGCAAGTATCTGAACCTAAATCATTTGTTTCGCATGGATTTGATGCTAAGCCTTCTACTTCGCATTGATTTGAAGCTAAATCATGTGTATCGCATGGATTTTGAAGCTAACTCGTTTGATTCGTCTGCATTCGAAGCTATATCACTTATATCCCAAGTGTTTGAAGCTAAATCATTTGTTTAGCATGGATTGAAGCTAAACCTTCTTCATCGCATTGATTTGAAGCTTAATCATGTGTTTCGCATGGATTTTAAGCTAAACCTTCTACATCGCATTTATTTGAAGCTAAATCATGTGTCTTGCTTGGATTTGAAGCTAAACCTTCTACATCGCATTGGTTTGTAGCTAAATCATGTGTTTCAGTTGTATTTGAAGCTAATTCGTTTGTTTCGTCTGCATTTGAAGCTACTTCACTTATATCGCAAGTATCTGATGTTAAATTGTTTGTGTCGCATGGATTTGAAGCTAAGTCTTCTACTTCGCATTGATTTGAAGCTAAATCATGTACATCCGCATGGATTTAGAAGCTAACTCGTTTCACTCGTCTGCATATGAAGCTGTATCACTTAAATCACAAGTGTTTGAAGCTAAATCATTCGTTTCGCATTGGGGTTGAAGCTAGGCCTTCTACTTCGCATTGATCTGAAGCTAAATCATGTGTTTCGAATGGATTTTTTGCTAACTCGTTTGTTTCGCCTGCATTTGAAGCTATATCACTTATATCCCAAGTCTTTGAAGCTAAATCATTTGATTCGAATGGATTTGTAGCTAAACCATCTACGTCACATTGCTTTGAAGCTAAATCATGTGTTTCGCTTCGATTTGAAGCTAAACCTTCTACATCGCATTGATTTGAAGCTAAACCTTCTACATCGCATTGATTTGAAGCTATATCATGTGTATCGCTTGGATTTGAAGCTAACTCGTTTCTTTCCCCTGCATTTGAAGATATATCACTTATATCGCAAGTATCTGATGCTAAATCATTTGCTTCGCATGGATTTGAATCAAACCTTCTACATCGCATAGATTTGCAGCTAAATCATGTGTTTCGCATGGATTTGAAGCTAAGCCTTCTACATCGCATTGATTTGTAGCCAATCATGTGTCTTCGCATTGATTTGGAAGCTAAGTCGTTTGTTTCCCCTGCATTTGATGCAAAATCACTTATATCGCAAGTATCTGAAGCTAAATCATTTGTTTCGCATGGATTTTGTGCTAACTCGTTTGTTTCTCCTGCATTTGAAGCTATATAACTTATATCGCAAGTATCTGAACCTGAATCATTTGTTTCGCATGGATTTGATGCTAAGCCTTCTACTACGCATTGATTTGAAGCTAAATCATGTGTATCGCATGGATTTTGAAGCTAACTCGTTTGATTCGTCTGCATTTGAAGCTATATCACTATATCCCAAGTGTTTGAAGCCAGATCATTTGATTCGAATAGATTTGAAGCTAAACCATCTACGCCACATTGCTTTGAAACTAAATCATGTGTTTCGCTTAGATTTGAACCTAAACCTTCTACATCGCATTGATTTGAAGCTAAACCTTCTACATCGCATTTATTTGAAGCTATATCATGTGTATCGCATGGATTTGAAGCAAACTCGTTTCTTTCCCCTGCATTTGAAGATATATCACTTATATCGCAAGAATCTGATGCTAAATCATTTGCTTCGCATGGATTTGAAGCAAAACTTTCTACATCGCATAGATTTGCAGCTAAATCATGTGTTTCGCATGGATTTGATGCTAACTCATACGTTTCGATTGCATTTGATGCAATATCAATTATGTCGCAAGTATCTGAACCTAGATCATTTGTTTCGCATGGAATTGTTGCTAAGCCTTCTACTTCGCATTGATTTGAAGCTAAATCATGTGTATCGCATGGATTTTGAAGCTAACTCGTTCGTTTCGCCTGCATTTGATGCAATATCACTTATATCGCAAGTATCTGAAGCTAAATCATTTGTTTCGCATGGATTTGGCGCTAGCTCGTTTGTTTCTCCTGCATTTGAAGCTATATCACTTACATCGCAAGTATCTGAACCTAAATCATTTGTTTCGCGTGGATTTGATGCTAAGCCTTCTACTTCGCATTGATTTGAAGCTAAATCATGTGTACCGCATGGATTTTGAAGCTGACTCGTTTGATTCGTCTGCATTCGAAGCTATATCACTTATATCCCAAGTGTTTGAAGCTAAATCATTTGTTTAGCATGGATTTGAAGCTAAACCTTCTTCATCGCATTGATTTGAAGCTTAATCATGTGTTTCGCATGGATTTTAAGCTAAACCTTCTACATCGCATTTATTTGAATCTAAATCATGTGTCTTGCTTGGATTTGAAGCTAAACCTTCTACATCGCATTGGTTTGTAGCTAAATCATGTGTTTCAGTTGTATTTGAAGCTAATTCGTTTGTTTCGTCTGCATTTGAAGCTACTTCACTTATATCGCAAGTATCTGATGTTAAATTGTTTGTGTCGCATGGATTTGAAGCTAAGTCTTCTACTTCGCATTGATTTGAAGCTAAATCATGTACATCCGCATGGATTTAGAAGCTAACTCGTTTCACTCGTCTGCATATGAAGCTGTATCACTTAAATCACAAGTGTTTGAAGCTAAATCATTCGTTTCGCATTGGGGTTGAAGCTAGGCCTTCTACTTCGCATTGATCTGAAGCTAAATCATGTGTTTCGAATGGATTTTTTGCTAACTCGTTTGTTTCGCCTGCATTTGAAGCTATATCACTTATATCCCAAGTCTTTGAAGCTAAATCATTTGATTCGAATGGATTTGTAGCTAAACCATCTACGTCACATTGCTTTGAAGCTAAATCATGTGTTTCGCTTCGATTTGAAGCTAAACCTTCTACATCGCATTGATTTGAAGCTAAACCTTCTACATCGCATTGATTTGAAGCTATATCATGTGTATCGCTTGGATTTGAAGCTAACTCGTTTCTTTCCCCTGCATTTGAAGATATATCACTTATATCGCAAGTATCTGATGCTAAATCATTTGCTTCGCATGGATTTGAATCAAAACCTTCTACATCGCATAGATTTGCAGCTAAATCATGTGTTTCGCATGGATTTGAAGCTAAGCCTTCTACATCGCATTGATTTGTAGCCAATCCATGTGTCTTCGCATTGATTTGGAAGCTAAGTCGTTTGTTTCCCCTGCATTTGATGCAAAATCACTTATATCGCAAGTATCTGAAGCTAAATCATTTGTTTCGCATGGATTTTGTGCTAACTCGTTTGTTTCTCCTGCATTTGAAGCTATATCACTTATATCGCAAGTATCTGAACCTGAATCATTTGTTTCGCATGGATTTGATGCTAAGCCTTCTACTACGCATTGATTTGAAGCTAAATCATGTGTATCGCATGGATTTTGAAGCTAACTCGTTTGATTCGTCTGCATTTGAAGCTATATCACTTATATCCCAAGTGTTTGAAGCCAGATCATTTGATTCGAATAGATTTGAAGCTAAACCATCTACGCCACATTGCTTTGAAACTAAATCATGTGTTTCGCTTAGATTTGAACCTAAACCTTCTACATCGCATTGATTTGAAGCTAAACCTTCTACATCGCATTTATTTGAAGCTATATCATGTGTATCGCATGGATTTGAAGCAAACTCGTTTCTTTCCCCTGCATTTGAAGATATATCACTTATATCGCAAGTATCTGATGCTAAATCATTTGCTTCGCATGGATTTGAAGCAAAACCTTCTACATCGCATAGATTTGCAGCTAAATCATGTGTTTCGCATGGATTTGATGCTAACTCATACGTTTCGATTGCATTTGATGCAATATCAATTATGTCGCAAGTATCTGAACCTAGATCATTTGTTTCGCATGGAATTGTTGCTAAGCCTTCTACTTCGCATTGATTTGAAGCTAAATCATGTGTATCGCATGGATTTTGAAGCTAACTCGTTCGTTTCGCCTGCATTTGATGCAATATCACTTATATCGCAAGTATCTGAAGCTAAATCATTTGTTTCGCATGGATTTGGCGCTAGCTCGTTTGTTTCTCCTGCATTTGAAGCTATATCACTTACATCGCAAGTATCTGAACCTAAATCATTTGTTTCGCGTGGATTTGATGCTAAGCCTTCTACTTCGCATTGATTTGAAGCTAAATCATGTGTACCGCATGGATTTTGAAGCTAACTCGTTTGATTCGTCTGCATTCGAAGCTATATCACTTATATCCCAAGTGTTTGAAGCTAAATCATTTGTTTAGCATGGATTTGAAGCTAAACCTTTTTCATCGCATTGATTTGAAGCTTAATCATGTGTTTCGCATGGATTTTAAGCTAAACCTTCTACATCGCATTTATTTGAATCTAAATCATGTGTCTTGCTTGGATTTGAAGCTAAACCTTCTACATCGCATTGGTTTGTAGCTAAATCATGTGTTTCAGTTGTATTTGAAGCTAATTCGTTTGTTTCGTCTGCATTTGAAGCTACTTCACTTATATCGCAAGCATCTGATGTTAAATTGTTTGTGACGCATGGATTTGAAGCAAACTCGTTTGTTTCGCATGCATTTGAAACTATATCACTTATATTGCAAGTAATTGAAGCTACATCATTTGTTTCGCGCGGATTTGAAGCTAATCGTTCTACGTCGCATTGATTTGAAACTAAATCATTTGTTTCTCATGCATTTGAAGCTAAGCCTTCTACTTCGCATTGATTTGAAGCTAAATCATGTGTATCCGCAAGGATTTAAAGCTATATCGTTTGACTCGTATGCATATGAAGCTGTATCACTTAAATCACAAGTGTTTGAAGCTAAATCATGTGTTTCGCATGGATTTGAAGCTAAGCCTTCTACTTCGCATTGATTTGAAGCCAAACCATGTGTCTTCGCATTGATTTGGTAGCTAAGTCGTTTGTTTCCCCTGCATTTGAAGCCGTATCACTTACGTGGCAAGTATCTGATGCTAAATCATTTGATTCGAATAGATTTGAAGCTAAACCATCTACGTCACATTGCTTTGAAGCTAAATCATGTGTTTCGCTTAGATTTGAAGCTAAACCTTCTACATCGCATTGATTTGAAGCTTTGTCATGTGTTTCGCATAGATTTGAAGCTAACTCGTTTCTTTCCCCTGCATTTGAAGATATATCACTTATATCGCAAGTATCTGATGCTAAATCATTTGCTTCGCATGGATTTGAACCTAAGCCTTCTACTTCTCATTGATTTGCAGTTAAATCATGTGTTTCGCATGGATTTGAAGCTAACTCGTTCGTTTCGCCTGCATTTGATGCAATATCACTTATATCGCAAGTATCTGAAGCTAAATCATTTGTTTCGCATGGATTTGGTGCTAACTTGTTTGTTTCTCCTTCATTTGAAGCTATATCACTTATATCGCAAGTATCTGAACCTAAATCATTTGTTTCGCATGGATTTGATGCTAAGCCTTCTACTTCGCATTGATTTGAAGCTAAATCATGTGTATCGCATGGATTTTGAAGCTGACGCGTTTGATTCGTCTGCATTTGAAGCTATATCACTTATATCCCAAGTGTTTGAAGCTAAATCATTTGATTCGAATAGACTTGAAGCTAAACCATCTACGTCACATTGCTTTGAAGCTAAATCATGTGTTTCGCTTAGATTTGAAGCTAAACCTTCTACATCGCATTGATTTGAAGCTTTGTCATGTGTTTCGCATAGATTTGAAGCTAACTCGTTTCTTTCCCCTGCATTTGAAGATATATCACTTATATCGCAAGTATCTGATGCTTAATCATTTGCTTCGCATGGATTTGAACCTAAGCCTTCTACTTCACATTGATTTGCAGTTAAATCATGTGTGCCGCATGGATTTGAGGCTAACTCTTTTGATTCGTCTGCATTTGAAGCTATATCATTTATATCCCAAGTGTTTCAAGCCAGATCATTTGATTCGAATAGATTTGAAGCTAAACCATCTACGTCACATTGCTTTGAAGCTAAATCATGTGTTTCGCTTGGATTTGAAGCTAATCCTTCTACTTCACATCGATTTGAAGCTAAATCACATGTTTCGCATGGATTTGAAGCTAACTCGTTTGTTTCGCTCACATTCGAAGGTAAAACATTTATATCGCAAGAATATGATGCAATATCGTTCGTTTCCCATGGATTTGAAGATAAACCATCTACATCGCATTGATTTGAAGCTAAATCATGTGTTTCGTGTGGATATGAAGCTAACTCGTTTGTTTCGTCTGCATTTGAAGCTGTATCACTTATATCGCAAGTATCTGAATCTAATTCATTTTTGTCATATGGATTTGAAGCTAAATCTTCTACATAGCATTGATTTGAACCTTAGTCATGTGTTTTGCATGGTTTTGAAGCTAACTCGTTTGTTTCTCCTGCATTTGAATCTATATCACTTATATCACATGTATCTGAAGCTAAATCATTCGTTTCGCATGGATTTGAAGCTACGTCTTCTACTCCGCATTCATTTGAAGCTAAATCATGTGTTTCGCTCGGATTTGGAGCTAACTCGTTTGTGTCGCCTGCATTTGAAGCTATATCATTTATAAGGCAAGTATTTGAAGCTAATTCATTCTTTTCGCATGGATTTGAAGCTAAGCCTTCTACTTAGCATTGATTTGAAGCTAAATCATTTATTTTGCATGGAATTGAAGTTAACTGGTTTGTTTCGCCTGCAATTGAAGCTATATCATTTTTACGGCAAGTATTTGAAGCTAAATCATGTGTTTCGCTTGGATTTGAAGCTAACTCAGTAGTTTCGCATGCAGTTGAAGCTAAATCATGTATATCACAAGTATTTGAGTCTAAACCATTTGTTCCGCATAGATTTGAAGCTAAGTCTTCTACTTCGCATTGATTTCAAGCTAAATCATGTGTTTCGCATGAATTTGAAGCTAAACCACGTGTTTCGCATGGATTTAAATCAAAATCATGTGTTTCGCATGCATTTGGAGCTTAATCATGTGTTTCCCATAGATTTGAAGCCTAATCATATGTTTTGCATGGATTTGAAGCTAGCTCGATTGTTTCGTCTGCATTTGAAACTGTATCATTTATATCGTAAGTACTTGAAGCTAAATCATTTGTTTCACATATATTTGATGCTAAGACTTCTACTTCGCATGAATTTCAATATAAATCATGTGCTTTGCATGGATTTGAAGCTAACTCGTTTGTTTCGCCTGCATTGAAGCTATATCATTTATATCGCAAGTATTTGAAGCTAAATCATTTGTGTCGCATGGATTTGAAGCTAAGCCTTCTATTTCGCATTGATATGAATCTAAATCATGTGTTTCGCTTGGATTTAAAGCAAACTCGTTTGTTCCGCCTGCATTTGAAGCTATATCATTTATATCGCAAGCATTTGAAGCTAAACCATTCGTTTCGCATGGATTTGAAGGTAAGCCTTCTACTTCGCATTGATTTGAAGCTAAATCATGTGTTTCGCTTGGATTTGTAGCTAACTCAGTTGTTTCGCATGCAGTTGAAGCTAAATCATGTATATCACTAGTATTTGAGGCTAAACCGTTTGTTCCGCATAGATTTTAATCTAAGTCTTCTACTCCGCATTCATATGAAGCTAAATCATGTGTTTCGCTTGGATTTGAAGCTAACTCGTTTGTGTCGCCTGCATTTGAAGCTATATCATTTATAAGGCAAGTATTTGAAGCTAAATCATTCGTTTCGCATGGATTTGAAGCTAAACCTTCTACTTCGCATTGATGTGAAGATAAATCATTTGTTTCGCTTGGAATTGAAGTTAACTGGTTTTTTCGCCTGCAATTGAAGCTATATCATTCATATGGCAAGTATTTGAAGCTAAATCATGTGTTTCGTTTGGATTTGAAGCTAACTCGTTTGTTTCGCCTGCATTTGAAGCTATATCATTTATAAGGCAAGTATTTGAAGCTAAATCATTCGTTTCGCATGGATTTGAAGCTACGTCTTCTACTCCGCATTCATTTGAAGCTAAATCATGTGTTTCGCTCGGATTTGGAGCTAACTCGTTTGTGTCGCCTGCATTTGAGGCTATATCATTTATAAGGCATGTATTTGAAGCTAATTCATTCTTTTCGCATGGATTTGAAGCTAAGCCTTCTACCTAGCATTGATTTGAAGCTAAATCATTTGTTTTGCATGGAATTGAAGTTAACTGGTTTGTTTGGCCTGCAATTGAAGCTATATCATTTATACGGCAAGTATTTGAAGCTAAATCATGTGTTTCGCTTGGATTTGAAGCTAACTCAGTAGTTTCGCATGAAGTTGAAGCTAAATCATGTATATCACAACTATTTGAGGCTAAACCATTTGTTCCGCATAGATTTGAAGCTAAGTCTTCTACTCCGCATTCATTTGAAGCTAAATCATGTGTTTCGCTTGGATTTGAAGCTAACTCGTTTGTTTCGCCTGCATTAGAAGCTATATCATTTATAAGGCAAGTATTTGAAGCTAAATCATTCTTTTCGCATGGATTTGAAGCTAAGTCTTCTACTTCGCATTGATTTCAAGCTGAATCATGTGTTTCACATGGATTTGTAGCTAACTCGTTTGTTTCGCCTGCATTTGAAGCTATATCACTTATATTCGCAAGTATTTGAATCTAAATCTTTCGTTTCGCATGGATATGAATCTAAGCCTTCCACTTCGAATTGATTTGAAGCTAAATCATGTGTTTTGCATGGATTTGTAGCTAACTCGTTTGTTTCGCCTGCATTTAAAGCTATATCATTTATAAGGCAAGTATTTGAAGCTAATTCATTCGTTTCGCATGGATTTGAAGCTAAGCCTTCTACTTAGCATTGATTTGAAGCTAAATCATTTGTTTCGCATGGAATTGAAGTTAACTGGTTTGTTTCGCCTGCAATTGAAGCTATATCATTCATATGGCAAGTATTTGAAGCTAAATCATGTGTTCCGCTTGGATTTGAAGCTAACTCAGTAGTTTCGCATGCAGTTGAAGCTAAATCATGTATATCACAAGTATTTGAATCTAAACCATTTGCTCCGCATAGATTTGAAGCTAAGTCTTCCACTTCGCATTGATTTCAAGCTAAATCATGTGTTTCACATGGATTTGTAGCTAACTCGTTTGTTTCGCCTGCATTTGAAGCTATATCACTTATATTCGCAAGTATTTGAATCTAAATCTTTCGTTTCGCATGGATTTGAATCTAAGCCTTCTACTTCGAATTGATTTGAAGCTTAATCATGTGTTTTGCATGGATTTGTTGCTAACTCGTTTGTTTCGCCTGCACTTGAAGCTATATCATTTACAAGGCAAGTATTTGAAGCTAAATCATGTGTTTCACATGCATTTGAAGCTTAATCATGTGTTACGCTTGGATTTGAAGCTAATTCGTTTGTTTCGCATGCAGTTGGAGCTAAATCATGTCTATCACAAGTATTTGTAGCTAATCCATTTGTTCCGCATGGATTTGAAGATAAGCCTTCTACTTCGCATTGATTTCAAGCTAAATCGTGTGTTTCGCATGGATTTGTAGCTAACTCGTTTCTTTCGCCTGCATTTGAAGCTATATCATTTATATCGCAAGTATTTGAAGCTAAACTATCTGTTTCGCATGGATTTGAAGCTAAGCCTTCTACTTTGCATTGATTGGAAGCTAAATCATGTGTTTCGCATGGATTTGAAGCTAACTCGTTTGTTTCGCATACAGAGGAAGCTAAATCATGTTTATCACTAGTATCTGAATCTAAACCATTTGTTTCGCATTGATTTGAAGCTAAGTCTTCTACTCCGCATTCATTTGAAACTAAATCATGTGTTTCGCTTGTATTTGAAGCTAACACGTTCGTTTCGCCTGCATTTGAAGCTATATCATTTATAAGGCAAGTATTTGAAGCTAAATCATTCGTTTCGCATGGATTTGAAGCTAAACCTTCTACTTCGCATTGATTTGAAGATAAATCATTTGTTTCGCATGGAATTGTAGTTAACTGGTTTGTTTCGCCTGCAATTGAAGCTATATCATTTATAAGGCAAGTATTTGAAGCTAAATCATGTGTTTCGCTTGGATTTGAAGCTAACTCGTTTGTGTCGCCTGCATTTGAAGCTATATCATTTATAAGGCAAGTATTTGAAGCTAAATCATTCGTTTCGCATGGATTTGAAGCTAAACCTTCTACTTCGCATTGATGTGAAGATAAATCATTTGTTTCGCTTGGAATTGAAGTTAACTGGTTTTTTCGCCTGCAATTGAAGCTATATCATTCATATGGCAAGTATTTGAAGCTAAATCATGTGTTTCGTTTGGATTTGAAGCTAACTCGTTTGTTTCGCCTGCATTTGAAGCTATATCATTTATAAGGCAAGTATTTGAAGCTAAATCATTCGTTTCGCATGGATTTGAAGCTACGTCTTCTACTCCGCATTCATTTGAAGCTAAATCATGTGTTTCGCTCGGATTTGGAGCTAACTCGTTTGTGTCGCCTGCATTTGAGGCTATATCATTTATAAGGCATGTATTTGAAGCTAATTCATTCTTTTCGCATGGATTTGAAGCTAAGCCTTCTACCTAGCATTGATTTGAAGCTAAATCATTTGTTTTGCATGGAATTGAAGTTAACTGGTTTGTTTGGCCTGCAATTGAAGCTATATCATTTATACGGCAAGTATTTGAAGCTAAATCATGTGTTTCGCTTGGATTTGAAGCTAACTCAGTAGTTTCGCATGAAGTTGAAGCTAAATCATGTATATCACAACTATTTGAGGCTAAACCATTTGTTCCGCATAGATTTGAAGCTAAGTCTTCTACTCCGCATTCATTTGAAGCTAAATCATGTGTTTCGCTTGGATTTGAAGCTAACTCGTTTGTTTCGCCTGCATTAGAAGCTATATCATTTATAAGGCAAGTATTTGAAGCTAAATCATTCTTTTCGCATGGATTTGAAGCTAAGTCTTCTACTTCGCATTGATTTCAAGCTGAATCATGTGTTTCACATGGATTTGTAGCTAACTCGTTTGTTTCGCCTGCATTTGAAGCTATATCACTTATATTCGCAAGTATTTGAATCTAAATCTTTCGTTTCGCATGGATATGAATCTAAGCCTTCCACTTCGAATTGATTTGAAGCTAAATCATGTGTTTTGCATGGATTTGTAGCTAACTCGTTTGTTTCGCCTGCATTTAAAGCTATATCATTTATAAGGCAAGTATTTGAAGCTAATTCATTCGTTTCGCATGGATTTGAAGCTAAGCCTTCTACTTAGCATTGATTTGAAGCTAAATCATTTGTTTCGCATGGAATTGAAGTTAACTGGTTTGTTTCGCCTGCAATTGAAGCTATATCATTCATATGGCAAGTATTTGAAGCTAAATCATGTGTTCCGCTTGGATTTGAAGCTAACTCAGTAGTTTCGCATGCAGTTGAAGCTAAATCATGTATATCACAAGTATTTGAATCTAAACCATTTGCTCCGCATAGATTTGAAGCTAAGTCTTCCACTTCGCATTGATTTCAAGCTAAATCATGTGTTTCACATGGATTTGTAGCTAACTCGTTTGTTTCGCCTGCATTTGAAGCTATATCACTTATATTCGCAAGTATTTGAATCTAAATCTTTCGTTTCGCATGGATTTGAATCTAAGCCTTCTACTTCGAATTGATTTGAAGCTTAATCATGTGTTTTGCATGGATTTGTTGCTAACTCGTTTGTTTCGCCTGCACTTGAAGCTATATCATTTACAAGGCAAGTATTTGAAGCTAAATCATGTGTTTCACATGCATTTGAAGCTTAATCATGTGTTACGCTTGGATTTGAAGCTAATTCGTTTGTTTCGCATGCAGTTGGAGCTAAATCATGTCTATCACAAGTATTTGTAGCTAATCCATTTGTTCCGCATGGATTTGAAGATAAGCCTTCTACTTCGCATTGATTTCAAGCTAAATCGTGTGTTTCGCATGGATTTGTAGCTAACTCGTTTCTTTCGCCTGCATTTGAAGCTATATCATTTATATCGCAAGTATTTGAAGCTAAACTATCTGTTTCGCATGGATTTGAAGCTAAGCTTTCTACTTTGCATTGATTGGAAGCTAAATCATGTGTTTCGCATGGATTTGAAGCTAACTCGTTTGTTTCGCATACAGAGGAAGCTAAATCATGTTTATCACTAGTATCTGAATCTAAACCATTTGTTTCGCATTGATTTGAAGCTAAGTCTTCTACTCCGCATTCATTTGAAACTAAATCATGTGTTTCGCTTGTATTTGAAGCTAACACGTTCGTTTCGCCTGCATTTGAAGCTATATCATTTATAAGGCAAGTATTTGAAGCTAAATCATTCGTTTCGCATGGATTTGAAGCTAAACCTTCTACTTCGCATTGATTTGAAGATAAATCATTTGTTTCGCATGGAATTGTAGTTAACTGGTTTGTTTCGCCTGCAATTGAAGCTATATCATTTATAAGGCAAGTATTTGAAGCTAAATCATGTGTTTCGAATGGATTTGAAGCTAACTCGTTTGTTTCGCCTGCATTTGAAGCTATATCATTTTTAAAGCAAGTATTTGAAGCTAAATCATTCTTTTCGCATGGATTTGAAGCTAAGTCTTCTACTTCGCATTGATTTCAAGCTAAATCATGTGTTTCACATGGATTTCTAGCTAACTCGTTTGTTTCGCCTGAATTTGAAGCTATATCACTTATATTCGCAAGTATTTGAATCTAAATCTTTCGTTTCGCATGGATATGAATCTAAGCCTTCTACTTCGAATTGATTTGAAGCTAAATCATGTGTTTTGCATGGATTTCTAGCTAACTCGTTTGTTTCGCCTGCACTTGAAGCTATATCATTTGTAAGGCAAGTATTTGAATCTAAATCATGTGTTTCGCTTGGATTTGATGCTAACTCAGTTGTTTCGCATGCAGTTGAAGCTAAATCATGTATATCACAAGTATTTGAGGCTAAACCATTTGTTCCGCATAGATTTGAAGCTAAGTCTTCCACTCCGCATTCATTTGAAGCTAAATCATGTGTTTCGCTTGTATTTGAAGCTAACTCGTTCGTTTCGCCTGCATTTGAAGCTATATCATTTATAAGGCAGGTATTTGAAGCTAAATCATTCGTTTCGCATGGATTTGAAGCTAAGTCTTCTACTCCGCATTCATTTGAAGCTAAATCATGTGTTTCGCTTGGATTTGAAGCTAACTCGTTTGTGTCGCCTGCATTTGAAGCTATATCATTTATAAGGCAAGTATTTGAAGCTAAATCATTCGTTACGCATGGATTTGAAGCTAAGCCTTCTATTTAGCATTGATTTGAAGCTAAATCATTTGTTTCGCATGGAGTTGAAGTTAACTGGTTTGTTTCGCCTGCAATTGAATCTATATGATTCATATGGCAAGTATTTGAAGCTAAATCATGTGTTCCGCTTGGATTTGAAGCTAAGTCTTCTACTTCGCATTGATTTCAAGCTAAATCATGTGTTTCACATGGATTTGTAGCTAACTCGTTTCTTTCGCCTGCATTTGAAGCTATATCACTAATATTCGCAAGTATTTGAATCTAAATCTTTCGTTTCGCATGGACTTGAATCTAAGCCTTCTACTTCGAATTTATTTGAAGCTTAATCATGTGTTTTGCATGGATTTGTTGCTAACTCGTTTGTTTCACCTGCACTTGAAGCTATATCATTTACAAGGCAAGTATTTGAAGCTAAATCATGTGTTTCACATGCATTTGAAGCTTAATCATGTGTTACGCTTGGATTTGAAGCTAATTCGTTTGTTTCGCATGCAGTTGAAGCTAAATCATGTCTATCACAAGTATTTGTAGCTAATCCATTTGTTCCGCATGGATTAGAAGATAAGCCTTCTACTTCGCATTGATTTCAAGCTAAATCATGTGTTTCGCATGGATTTGTAGCTAACTCGTTTATTTCGCCTGCATTTGAAGCTATATCATTTATATCGCAAGTATTTGAAGCTAACCTATCTGTTTCGCATGGATTTGAAGCTAAGCCTTCTACTTTGCATTGATTGGAAGCTAAATCATGTGTTTCGCATGGATTTGAAGCTATATCATTTATAAGGCAAGTATTTGAAGCTAAATCATTCGTTTCGCATGGATTTGAAGCTAAACCTTCTACTTCGCATTGATTTGTAGATAAATCATTTGTTTCGCATGGAATTGTAGTTAACTGGTTTGTTTCGCCTGCAATTGAAGCTATATCATTTATAAGGCAAGTATTAGAAGCTAAATCATGTGTTTCGAATGGATTTGAAGCTAACTCGTTTGTTTCGCCTGCATTTGAAGCTATATCATTTATAAGGCAAGTATTTGAAGCTAAATCATTCGTTTCGCATGGATTTGAAGCTAAGTCTTCTACTCCACATTCATTTGAAGCTAAATCATGTGTTTCGCTTGGATTTGAAGCTAACTCGTTTGTTTCGCCTGCATTTGAAGCTTTAACATTTATAAGGAAAGTATTTGAAGCTAAATCATTCTTTTCGCATGGATTTGAAGCTAAGTCTTCTACTTCGCATTGATTTCAAACTAAATCATGTGTTTCACATGGATTTCTAGCTAACTCGTTTGTTTCGCCTGCATTTGAAGCTATATCACTTATATTCGCAAGTATTTGAATCTAAATCTTTCGTTTCGCATGGATATGAATCTAAGCCTTCTACTTCGAATTGATTTGAAGCTAAATCATGTGTTTTGCATGGATTTGTAGCTAACTCGTTTGTTTCGCCTGCACTTGAAGCTATATCATTTATAAGGCAAGTATTTGAATCTAAATCATGTGTTTCGCTTGGATTTGATGCTAACTCAGTTGTTTCGCATGCAGTTGAAGCTAAATCATGTATATCACAAGTATTTGAGGCTAAACCGTTTGTTTCGCATAGATTTGAAGCTAAGTCTTCTACTCCGCATTCATTTGAAGCTAAATCATGTGTTTCGCTTGGATTTGAAGCTAACTCATTTGTGTCGCCTGCATTTGAAGCTAAATCATGTATATCACAAGTATTTGAGTCTAAACCATTTGTTCCGCATAGATTTGAAGCTAAGTCTTCCACTTCGCATTGATTTCAAGCTAAATCATGTGTTTCACATGGATTTGTAGCTAACTCGTTTGTTTCGCCTGCATTTGAAGCTATATCACTTATATTCGCAAGTATTTGAATCTAAATCTTTCGTTTCGCATGGATTTGAATCTAAGCCTTCTACTTCGAATTGATTTGAAGCTTAATCATGTGTTTTGCATGGATTTGTTGCTAACTCGTTTGTTTCGCCTGCACTTGAAGCTATATCATTTACAAGGCAAGTATTTGAAGCTAAATCATTCGTTTCGCATGGATTTGAAGCTAAGTCTTCTACTCCACATTCATTTGAAGCTAAATAATGTGTTTCGCTTGGATTTGAAGCTAACTCGTTTGTTTCGCCTGCATTTGAAGCTTTAACATTTATAAGGAAAGTATTTGAAGCTAAATCATTCTTTTCGCATGGATTTGAAGCTAAGTCTTCTACTTCGCATTGATTTCAAACTAAATCATGTGTTTCACATGGATTTCTAGCTAACTCGTTTGTTTCGCCTGCATTTGAAGCTATATCACTTATATTCGCAAGTATTTGAATCTAAATCTTTCGTTTCGCATGGATATGAATCTAAGCCTTCTACTTCGAATTGATTTGAAGCTAAATCATGTGTTTTGCATGGATTTCTAGCTAACTCGTTTGTTTCGCCTGCACTTGAAGCTATATCATTTGTAAGGCAAGTATTTGAATCTAAATCATGTGTTTCGCTTGGATTTGATGCTAACTCAGTTGTTTCGCATGCAGTTGAAGCTAAATCATGTATATCACAAGTATTTGAGGCTAAACCATTTGGTCCGCATAGATTTGAAGCTAAGTCTTCCACTCCGCATTCATTTGAAGCTAAATCATGTGTTTCGCTTGGATTTGAAGCTAACTCGTTTGTTTCGCCTGCATTTGAAGCTTTAACATTTATAAGGAAAGTATTTGAAGCTAAATCATTCTTTTCGCATGGATTTGAAGCTAAGTCTTCTACTTCGCATTGATTTCAAGCTAAATCATGTGTTTCACATGGATTTCTAGCTAACTCGTTTGTTTCGCCTGCATTTGAAGCTTTAACATTTATAAGGAAAGTATTTGAAGCTAAATCATTCTTTTCGCATGGATTTGAAGCTAAGTCTTCTACTTCGCATTGATTTCAAGCTAAATCATGTGTTTCACATGGATTTCTAGCTAACTCGTTTGTTTCGCCTGAATTTGAAGCTATATCACTTATATTCGCAAGTATTTGAATCTAAATCTTTCGTTTCGCATGGATTTGAAGCTAAGCCTTCTACTTCGAATTGATTTGAAGCTTCATCATGTGTTTTGCATGGATTTGTTGCTAACTCGTTTGTTTCGCCTGCACTTGAAGCTATATCATTTACAAGGCAAGTATTTGAAGCTAAATCATGTGTTTCACATGCATTTGAAGCTTAATCATGTGTTACGCTTGGATTTGAAGCTAATTCGTTTGTTTCGCATGCAGTTGGAGCTAAATCATGTCTATCACAAGTATTTGTAGCTAATCCATTTGTTCCGCATGGATTTGAAGATAAGCCTTCTACTTCGCATTGATTTCAAGCTAAATCATGTGTTTCGCATGGATTTGTAGCTAACTCGTTTCTTTCGCCTGCATTTGAAGCTATATCATTTATATCGCAAGTATTTGAAGCTAAACTATCTGTTTCGCATGGATTTGAAGCTAAGCCTTCTACTTTGCATTGATTGGAAGCTAAATCATGTGTTTCGCATGGATTTGAAGCTAACTCGTTTGTTTCGCATACAGAGGAAGCTAAATCATGTTTATCACTAGTATCTGAATCTAAACCATTTGTTTCGCATTGATTTGAAGCTAAGTCTTCTACTCCGCATTCATTTGAAACTAAATCATGTGTTTCGCTTGTATTTGAAGCTAACACGTTCGTTTCGCCTGCATTTGAAGCTATATCATTTATAAGGCAAGTATTTGAAGCTAAATCATTCGTTTCGCATGGATTTGAAGCTAAACCTTCTACTTCGCATTGATTTGAAGATAAATCATTTGTTTCGCATGGAATTGTAGTTAACTGGTTTGTTTCGCCTGCAATTGAAGCTATATCATTTATAAGGCAAGTATTTGAAGCTAAATCATGTGTTTCGAATGGATTTGAAGCTAACTCGTTTGTTTCGCCTGCATTTGAAGCTATATCATTTTTAAAGCAAGTATTTGAAGCTAAATCATTCTTTTCGCATGGATTTGAAGCTAAGTCTTCTACTTCGCATTGATTTCAAGCTAAATCATGTGTTTCACATGGATTTCTAGCTAACTCGTTTGTTTCGCCTGAATTTGAAGCTATATCACTTATATTCGCAAGTATTTGAATCTAAATCTTTCGTTTCGCATGGATATGAATCTAAGCCTTCTACTTCGAATTGATTTGAAGCTAAATCATGTGTTTTGCATGGATTTCTAGCTAACTCGTTTGTTTCGCCTGCACTTGAAGCTATATCATTTATAAGGCAAGTATTTGAATCTAAATCATGTGTTTCGCTTGGATTTGATGCTAACTCAGTTGTTTCGCATGCAGTTGAAGCTAAATCATGTATATCACAAGTATTTGAGGCTAAACCATTTGTTCCGCATAGATTTGAAGCTAAGTCTTCCACTCCGCATTCATTTGAAGCTAAATCATGTGTTTCGCTTGTATTTGAAGCTAACTCGTTCGTTTCGCCTGCATTTGAAGCTATATCATTTATAAGGCAAGTATTTGAAGCTAAATCATTCGTTTCGCATGGATTTGAAGCTAAGTCTTCTACTCCGCATTCATTTGAAGCTAAATCATGTGTTTCGCTTGGATTTGAAGCTAACTCGTTTGTGTCGCCTGCATTTGAAGCTATATCATTTATAGGGCAAGTATTTGAAGCTAAATCATTCGTTACGCATGGATTTGAAGCTAAGCCTTCTATTTAGCATTGATTTGAAGCTAAATCATTTGTTTCGCATGGAGTTGAAGTTAACTGGTTTGTTTCGCCTGCAATTGAAGCTATATGATTCATATGGCAAGTATTTGAAGCTAAATCATGTGTTCCGCTTGGATTTGAAGCTAAGTCTTCTACTTCGCATTGATTTCAAGCTAAATCATGTGTTTCACATGGATTTGTAGCTAACTCGTTTGTTTCGCCTGCATTTGAAGCTATATCACTAATATTCGCAAGTATTTGAATCTAAATCTTTCGTTTCGCATGGACTTGAATCTAAGCCTTCTACTTCGAATTGATTTGAAGCTAAATCATGTGTTTTGCATGGATTTCTAGCTAACTCGTTTGTTTCGCCTGCACTTGAAGCTATATCATTTGTAAGGCAAGTATTTGAATCTAAATCATGTGTTTCGCTTGGATTTGATGCTAACTCAGTTGTTTCGCATGCAGTTGAAGCTAAATCATGTATATCACAAGTATTTGAGGCTAAACCATTTGGTCCGCATAGATTTGAAGCTAAGTCTTCCACTCCGCATTCATTTGAAGCTAAATCATGTGTTTCGCTTGGATTTGAAGCTAACTCGTTTGTTTCGCCTGCATTTGAAGCTTTAACATTTATAAGGAAAGTATTTGAAGCTAAATCATTCTTTTCGCATGGATTTGAAGCTAAGTCTTCTACTTCGCATTGATTTCAAGCTAAATCATGTGTTTCACATGGATTTCTAGCTAACTCGTTTGTTTCGCCTGCATTTGAAGCTTTAACATTTATAAGGAAAGTATTTGAAGCTAAATCATTCTTTTCGCATGGATTTGAAGCTAAGTCTTCTACTTCGCATTGATTTCAAGCTAAATCATGTGTTTCACATGGATTTCTAGCTAACTCGTTTGTTTCGCCTGAATTTGAAGCTATATCACTTATATTCGCAAGTATTTGAATCTAAATCTTTCGTTTCGCATGGATTTGAAGCTAAGCCTTCTACTTCGAATTGATTTGAAGCTTCATCATGTGTTTTGCATGGATTTGTTGCTAACTCGTTTGTTTCGCCTGCACTTGAAGCTATATCATTTACAAGGCAAGTATTTGAAGCTAAATCATGTGTTTCACATGCATTTGAAGCTTAATCATGTGTTACGCTTGGATTTGAAGCTAATTCGTTTGTTTCGCATGCAGTTGGAGCTAAATCATGTCTATCACAAGTATTTGTAGCTAATCCATTTGTTCCGCATGGATTTGAAGATAAGCCTTCTACTTCGCATTGATTTCAAGCTAAATCATGTGTTTCGCATGGATTTGTAGCTAACTCGTTTCTTTCGCCTGCATTTGAAGCTATATCATTTATATCGCAAGTATTTGAAGCTAAACTATCTGTTTCGCATGGATTTGAAGCTAAGCCTTCTACTTTGCATTGATTGGAAGCTAAATCATGTGTTTCGCATGGATTTGAAGCTAACTCGTTTGTTTCGCATACAGAGGAAGCTAAATCATGTTTATCACTAGTATCTGAATCTAAACCATTTGTTTCGCATTGATTTGAAGCTAAGTCTTCTACTCCGCATTCATTTGAAACTAAATCATGTGTTTCGCTTGTATTTGAAGCTAACACGTTCGTTTCGCCTGCATTTGAAGCTATATCATTTATAAGGCAAGTATTTGAAGCTAAATCATTCGTTTCGCATGGATTTGAAGCTAAACCTTCTACTTCGCATTGATTTGAAGATAAATCATTTGTTTCGCATGGAATTGTAGTTAACTGGTTTGTTTCGCCTGCAATTGAAGCTATATCATTTATAAGGCAAGTATTTGAAGCTAAATCATGTGTTTCGAATGGATTTGAAGCTAACTCGTTTGTTTCGCCTGCATTTGAAGCTATATCATTTTTAAAGCAAGTATTTGAAGCTAAATCATTCTTTTCGCATGGATTTGAAGCTAAGTCTTCTACTTCGCATTGATTTCAAGCTAAATCATGTGTTTCACATGGATTTCTAGCTAACACGTTTGTTTCGCCTGAATTTGAAGCTATATCACTTATATTCGCAAGTATTTGAATCTAAATCTTTCGTTTCGCATGGATATGAATCTAAGCCTTCTACTTCGAATTGATTTGAAGCTAAATCATGTGTTTTGCATGGATTTCTAGCTAACTCGTTTGTTTCGCCTGCACTTGAAGCTATATCATTTATAAGGCAAGTATTTGAATCTAAATCATGTGTTTCGCTTGGATTTGATGCTAACTCAGTTGTTTCGCATGCAGTTGAAGCTAAATCATGTATATCACAAGTATTTGAGGCTAAACCATTTGTTCCGCATAGATTTGAAGCTAAGTCTTCCACTCCGCATTCATTTGAAGCTAAATCATGTGTTTCGCTTGTATTTGAAGCTAACTCGTTCGTTTCGCCTGCATTTGAAGCTATATCATTTATAAGGCAAGTATTTGAAGCTAAATCATTCGTTTCGCATGGATTTGAAGCTAAGTCTTCTACTCCGCATTCATTTGAAGCTAAATCATGTGTTTCGCTTGGATTTGAAGCTAACTCGTTTGTGTCGCCTGCATTTGAAGCTATATCATTTATAGGGCAAGTATTTGAAGCTAAATCATTCGTTACGCATGGATTTGAAGCTAAGCCTTCTATTTAGCATTGATTTGAAGCTAAATCATTTGTTTCGCATGGAGTTGAAGTTAACTGGTTTGTTTCGCCTGCAATTGAAGCTATATGATTCATATGGCAAGTATTTGAAGCTAAATCATGTGTTTCGCTTGGATTTGAAGCTAACTCATTTGTGTCGCCTGCATTTGAAGCTAAATCATGTATATCACAAGTATTTGAGTCTAAACCATTTGTTCCGCATAGATTTGAAGCTAAGTCTTCCACTTCGCATTGATTTCAAGCTAAATCATGTGTTTCACATGGATTTGTAGCTAACTCGTTTGTTTCGCCTGCATTTGAAGCTATATCACTTATATTCGCAAGTATTTGAATCTAAATCTTTCGTTTCGCATGGATTTGAATCTAAGCCTTCTACTTCGAATTGATTTGAAGCTTAATCATGTGTTTTGCATGGATTTGTTGCTAACTCGTTTGTTTCGCCTGCACTTGAAGCTATATCATTTACAAGGCAAGTATTTGAAGCTAAATCATTCGTTTCGCATGGATTTGAAGCTAAGTCTTCTACTCCACATTCATTTGAAGCTAAATAATGTGTTTCGCTTGG
This sequence comes from Megalopta genalis, assembly GCF_051020955.1. NCBI lineage: Eukaryota > Metazoa > Arthropoda > Insecta > Hymenoptera > Halictidae > Megalopta > Megalopta genalis. Next base: position 81,657 of record NW_027477009.1, on the reverse strand, counting down.
ATTTGAAGCTAACTCGTTTGTTTCGCCTGCATTTGAAGCTTTAACATTTATAAGGAAAGTATTTGAAGCTAAATCATTCTTTTCGCATGGATTTGAAGCTAAGTCTTCTACTTCGCATTGATTTCAAACTAAATCATGTGTTTCACATGGATTTCTAGCTAACTCGTTTGTTTCGCTTGCATTTGAAGCTATATCACTTATATTCGCAAGTATTTGAATCTAAATCTTTCGTTTCGCATGGATATGAATCTAAGCCTTCTACTTCGAATTGATTTGAAGCTAAATCATGTGTTTTGCATGGATTTCTAGCTAACTCGTTTGTTTCGCCTGCACTTGAAGCTATATCATTTGTAAGGCAAGTATTTGAATCTAAATCATGTGTTTCGCTTGGATTTGATGCTAACTCAGTTGTTTCGCATGCAGTTGAAGCTAAATCATGTATATCACAAGTATTTGAGGCTAAACCATTTGGTCCGCATAGATTTGAAGCTAAGTCTTCCACTCCGCATTCATTTGAAGCTAAATCATGTGTTTCGCTTGGATTTGAAGCTAACTCGTTTGTTTCGCCTGCATTTGAAGCTTTAACATTTATAAGGAAAGTATTTGAAGCTAAATCATTCTTTTCGCATGGATTTGAAGCTAAGTCTTCTACTTCGCATTGATTTCAAGCTAAATCATGTGTTTCACATGGATTTCTAGCTAACTCGTTTGTTTCGCCTGCATTTGAAGCTTTAACATTTATAAGGAAAGTATTTGAAGCTAAATCATTCTTTTCGCATGGATTTGAAGCTAAGTCTTCTACTTCGCATTGATTTCAAGCTAAATCATGTGTTTCACATGGATTTCTAGCTAACTCGTTTGTTTCGCCTGAATTTGAAGCTATATCACTTATATTCGCAAGTATTTGAATCTAAATCTTTCGTTTCGCATGGATTTGAAGCTAAGCCTTCTACTTCGAATTGATTTGAAGCTTCATCATGTGTTTTGCATGGATTTGTTGCTAACTCGTTTGTTTCGCCTGCACTTGAAGCTATATCATTTACAAGGCAAGTATTTGAAGCTAAATCATGTGTTTCACATGCATTTGAAGCTTAATCATGTGTTACGCTTGGATTTGAAGCTAATTCGTTTGTTTCGCATGCAGTTGGAGCTAAATCATGTCTATCACAAGTATTTGTAGCTAATCCATTTGTTCCGCATGGATTTGAAGATAAGCCTTCTACTTCGCATTGATTTCAAGCTAAATCATGTGTTTCGCATGGATTTGTAGCTAACTCGTTTCTTTCGCCTGCATTTGAAGCTATATCATTTATATCGCAAGTATTTGAAGCTAAACTATCTGTTTCGCATGGATTTGAAGCTAAGCCTTCTACTTTGCATTGATTGGAAGCTAAATCATGTGTTTCGCATGGATTTGAAGCTAACTCGTTTGTTTCGCATACAGAGGAAGCTAAATCATGTTTATCACTAGTATCTGAATCTAAACCATTTGTTTCGCATTGATTTGAAGCTAAGTCTTCTACTCCGCATTCATTTGAAACTAAATCATGTGTTTCGCTTGTATTTGAAGCTAACACGTTCGTTTCGCCTGCATTTGAAGCTATATCATTTATAAGGCAAGTATTTGAAGCTAAATCATTCGTTTCGCATGGATTTGAAGCTAAACCTTCTACTTCGCATTGATTTGAAGATAAATCATTTGTTTCGCATGGAATTGTAGTTAACTGGTTTGTTTCGCCTGCAATTGAAGCTATATCATTTATAAGGCAAGTATTTGAAGCTAAATCATGTGTTTCGAATGGATTTGAAGCTAACTCGTTTGTTTCGCCTGCATTTGAAGCTATATCATTTTTAAAGCAAGTATTTGAAGCTAAATCATTCTTTTCGCATGGATTTGAAGCTAAGTCTTCTACTTCGCATTGATTTCAAGCTAAATCATGTGTTTCACATGGATTTCTAGCTAACTCGTTTGTTTCGCCTGCACTTGAAGCTATATCATTTATAAGGCAAGTATTTGAATCTAAATCATGTGTTTCGCTTGGATTTGATGCTAACTCAGTTGTTTCGCATGCAGTTGAAGCTAAATCATGTATATCACAAGTATTTGAGGCTAAACCATTTGTTCCGCATAGATTTGAAGCTAAGTCTTCCACTCCGCATTCATTTGAAGCTAAATCATGTGTTTCGCTTGGATTTGAAGCTAACTCGTTTGTGTCGCCTGCATTTGAAGCTATATCATTTATAGGGCAAGTATTTGAAGCTAAATCATTCGTTACGCATGGATTTGAAGCTAAGCCTTCTATTTAGCATTGATTTGAAGCTAAATCATTTGTTTCGCATGGAGTTGAAGTTAACTGGTTTGTTTCGCCTGCAATTGAAGCTATATGATTCATATGGCAAGTATTTGAAGCTAAATCATGTGTTCCGCTTGGATTTGAAGCTAAGTCTTCTACTTCGCATTGATTTCAAGCTAAATCATGTGTTTCACATGGATTTGTAGCTAACTCGTTTGTTTCGCCTGCATTTGAAGCTATATCACTAATATTCGCAAGTATTTGAATCTAAATCTTTCGTTTCGCATGGACTTGAATCTAAGCCTTCTACTTCGAATTGATTTGAAGCTTAATCATGTGTTTTGCATGGATTTGTTGCTAACTCGTTTGTTTCACCTGCACTTGAAGCTATATCATTTACAAGGCAAGTATTTGAAGCTAAATCATGTGTTTCACATGCATTTGAAGCTTAATCATGTGTTACGCTTGGATTTGAAGCTAATTCGTTTGTTTCGCATGCAGTTGAAGCTAAATCATGTCTATCACAAGTATTTGTAGCTAATCCATTTGTTCCGCATGGATTAGAAGATAAGCCTTCTACTTCGCATTGATTTCAAGCTAAATCATGTGTTTCGCATGGATTTGTAGCTAACTCGTTTATTTCGCCTGCATTTGAAGCTATATCATTTATATCGCAAGTATTTGAAGCTAACCTATCTGTTTCGCATGGATTTGAAGCTAAGCCTTCTACTTTGCATTGATTGGAAGCTAAATCATGTGTTTCGCATGGATTTGAAGCTATATCATTTATAAGGCAAGTATTTGAAGCTAAATCATTCGTTTCGCATGGATTTGAAGCTAAACCTTCTACTTCGCATTGATTTGTAGATAAATCATTTGTTTCGCATGGAATTGTAGTTAACTGGTTTGTTTCGCCTGCAATTGAAGCTATATCATTTATAAGGCAAGTATTTGAAGCTAAATCATGTGTTTCGAATGGATTTGAAGCTAACTCGTTTGTTTCGCCTGCATTTGAAGCTATATCATTTATAAGGCAAGTATTTGAAGCTAAATCATTCGTTTCGCATGGATTTGAAGCTAAGGCTTCTACTCCACATTCATTTGAAGCTAAATCATGTGTTTCGCTTGGATTTGAAGCTAACTCGTTTGTTTCGCCTGCATTTGAAGCTTTAACATTTATAAGGAAAGTATTTGAAGCTAAATCATTCTTTTCGCATGGATTTGAAGCTAAGTCTTCTACTTCGCATTGATTTCAAACTAAATCATGTGTTTCACATGGATTTCTAGCTAACTCGTTTGTTTCGCCTGCATTTGAAGCTATACCACTTATATTCGCAAGTATTTGAATCTAAATCTTTCGTTTCGCATGGATATGAATCTAAGCCTTCTACTTCGAATTGATTTGAAGCTAAATCATGTGTTTTGCATGGATTTGTAGCTAACTCGTTTGTTTCGCCTGCACTTGAAGCTATATCATTTATAAGGCAAGTATTTGAATCTAAATCATGTGTTTCGCTTGGATTTGATGCTAACTCAGTTGTTTCGCATGCAGTTGAAGCTAAATCATGTATATCACAAGTATTTGAGGCTAAACCGTTTGTTTCGCATAGATTTGAAGCTAAGTCTTCTACTCCGCATTCATTTGAAGCTAAATCATGTGTTTCGCTTGGATTTGAAGCTAACTCGTTTGTGTCGCCTGCATTTGAAGCTAAATCATGTATATCACAAGTATTTGAGTCTAAACCATTTTTTCCGCATAGATTTGAAGCTAAGTCTTCCACTTCGCATTGATTTCAAGCTAAATCATGTGTTTCACATGGATTTGTAGCTAACTCGTTTGTTTCGCCTGCATTTGAAGCTATATCACTTATATTCGCAAGTATTTGAATCTAAATCTTTCGTTTCGCATGGATTTGAATCTAAGCCTTCTACTTCGAATTGATTTGAAGCTTAATCATGCGTTTTGCATGGATTTGTTGCTAACTCGTTTGTTTCGCCTGCACTTGAAGCTATATCATTTACAAGGCAAGTATTTGAAGCTAAATCATGTGTTTCGAATGGATTTGAAGCTAACTCGTTTGTTTCGCCTGCATTTGAAGCTATATCATTTATAAGGCAAGTATTTGAAGCTAAATCATTCGTTTCGCATGGATTTGAAGCTAAGTCTTCTACTCCACATTCATTTGAAGCTAAATAATGTGTTTCGCTTGGATTTGAAGCTAACTCGTTTGTTTCGCCTGCATTTGAAGCTTTAACATTTATAAGGAAAGTATTTGAAGCTAAATCATTCTTTTCGCATGGATTTGAAGCTAAGTCTTCTACTTCGCATTGATTTCAAACTAAATCATGTGTTTCACATGGATTTCTAGCTAACTCGTTTGTTTCGCCTGCATTTGAAGCTATATCACTTATATTCGCAAGTATTTGAATCTAAATCTTTCGTTTCGCATGGATATGAATCTAAGCCTTCTACTTCGAATTGATTTGAAGCTAAATCATGTGTTTTGCATGGATTTCTAGCTAACTCGTTTGTTTCGCCTGCACTTGAAGCTATATCATTTGTAAGGCAAGTATTTGAATCTAAATCATGTGTTTCGCTTGGATTTGATGCTAACTCAGTTGTTTCGCATGCAGTTGAAGCTAAATCATGTATATCACAAGTATTTGAGGCTAAACCATTTGGTCCGCATAGATTTGAAGCTAAGTCTTCCACTCCGCATTCATTTGAAGCTAAATCATGTGTTTCGCTTGGATTTGAAGCTAACTCGTTTGTTTCGCCTGCATTTGAAGCTTTAACATTTATAAGGAAAGTATTTGAAGCTAAATCATTCTTTTCGCATGGATTTGAAGCTAAGTCTTCTACTTCGCATTGATTTCAAGCTAAATCATGTGTTTCACATGGATTTCTAGCTAACTCGTTTGTTTCGCCTGCATTTGAAGCTTTAACATTTATAAGGAAAGTATTTGAAGCTAAATCATTCTTTTCGCATGGATTTGAAGCTAAGTCTTCTACTTCGCATTGATTTCAAGCTAAATCATGTGTTTCACATGGATTTCTAGCTAACTCGTTTGTTTCGCCTGAATTTGAAGCTATATCACTTATATTCGCAAGTATTTGAATCTAAATCTTTCGTTTCGCATGGATTTGAAGCTAAGCCTTCTACTTCGAATTGATTTGAAGCTTCATCATGTGTTTTGCATGGATTTGTTGCTAACTCGTTTGTTTCGCCTGCACTTGAAGCTATATCATTTACAAGGCAAGTATTTGAAGCTAAATCATGTGTTTCACATGCATTTGAAGCTTAATCATGTGTTACGCTTGGATTTGAAGCTAATTCGTTTGTTTCGCATGCAGTTGGAGCTAAATCATGTCTATCACAAGTATTTGTAGCTAATCCATTTGTTCCGCATGGATTTGAAGATAAGCCTTCTACTTCGCATTGATTTCAAGCTAAATCATGTGTTTCGCATGGATTTGTAGCTAACTCGTTTCTTTCGCCTGCATTTGAAGCTATATCATTTATATCGCAAGTATTTGAAGCTAAACTATCTGTTTCGCATGGATTTGAAGCTAAGCCTTCTACTTTGCATTGATTGGAAGCTAAATCATGTGTTTCGCATGGATTTGAAGCTAACTCGTTTGTTTCGCATACAGAGGAAGCTAAATCATGTTTATCACTAGTATCTGAATCTAAACCATTTGTTTCGCATTGATTTGAAGCTAAGTCTTCTACTTCGCATTGATTTGAAGATAAATCATTTGTTTCGCATGGAATTGTAGTTAACTGGTTTGTTTCGCCTGCAATTGAAGCTATATCATTTATAAGGCAAGTATTTGAAGCTAAATCATGTGTTTCGAATGGATTTGAAGCTAACTCGTTTGTTTCGCCTGCATTTGAAGCTATATCATTTTTAAAGCAAGTATTTGAAGCTAAATCATTCTTTTCGCATGGATTTGAAGCTAAGTCTTCTACTTCGCATTGATTTCAAGCTAAATCATGTGTTTCACATGGATTTCTAGCTAACTCGTTTGTTTCGCCTGAATTTGAAGCTATATCACTTATATTCGCAAGTATTTGAATCTAAATCTTTCGTTTCGCATGGATATGAATCTAAGCCTTCTACTTCGAATTGATTTGAAGCTAAATCATGTGTTTTGCATGGATTTCTAGCTAACTCGTTTGTTTCGCCTGCACTTGAAGCTATATCATTTATAAGGCAAGTATTTGAATCTAAATCATGTGTTTCGCTTGGATTTGATGCTAACTCAGTTGTTTCGCATGCAGTTGAAGCCAAATCATGTATATCACAAGTATTTGAGGCTAAACCATTTGTTCCGCATAGATTTGAAGCTAAGTCTTCCACTCCGCATTCATTTGAAGCTAAATCATGTGTTTCGCTTGTATTTGAAGCTAACTCGTTCGTTTCGCCTGCATTTGAAGCTATATCATTTATAAGGCAAGTATTTGAAGCTAAATCATTCGTTTCGCATGGATTTGAAGCTAAGTCTTCTACTCCGCATTCATTTGAAGCTAAATCATGTGTTTCGCTTGGATTTGAAGCTAACTCGTTTGTGTCGCCTGCATTTGAAGCTATATCATTTATAGGGCAAGTATTTGAAGCTAAATCATTCGTTACGCATGGATTTGAAGCTAAGCCTTCTATTTAGCATTGATTTGAAGCTAAATCATTTGTTTCGCATGGAGTTGAAGTTAACTGGTTTGTTTCGCCTGCAATTGAAGCTATATGATTCATATGGCAAGTATTTGAAGCTAAATCATGTGTTCCGCTTGGATTTGAAGCTAAGTCTTCTACTTCGCATTGATTTCAAGCTAAATCATGTGTTTCACATGGATTTGTAGCTAACTCGTTTGTTTCGCCTGCATTTGAAGCTATATCACTAATATTCGCAAGTATTTGAATCTAAATCTTTCGTTTCGCATGGACTTGAATCTAAGCCTTCTACTTCGAATTGATTTGAAGCTTAATCATGTGTTTTGCATGGATTTGTTGCTAACTCGTTTGTTTCACCTGCACTTGAAGCTATATCATTTACAAGGCAAGTATTTGAAGCTAAATCATGTGTTTCACATGCATTTGAAGCTTAATCATGTGTTACGCTTGGATTTGAAGCTAATTCGTTTGTTTCGCATGCTGTTGAAGCTAAATCATGTCTATCACAAGTATTTGTAGCTAATCCATTTGTTCCGCATGGATTAGAAGATAAGCCTTCTACTTCGCATTGATTTCAAGCTAAATCATGTGTTTCGCATGGATTTGTAGCTAACTCGTTTATTTCGCCTGCATTTGAAGCTATATCATTTATATCGCAAGTATTTGAAGCTAACCTATCTGTTTCGCATGGATTTGAAGCTAAGCCTTCTACTTTGCATTGATTGGAAGCTAAATCATGTGTTTCGCATGGATTTGAAGCTATATCATTTATAAGGCAAGTATTTGAAGCTAAATCATTCGTTTCGCATGGATTTGAAGCTAAACCTTCTACTTCGCATTGATTTGTAGATAAATCATTTGTTTCGCATGGAATTGTAGTTAACTGGTTTGTTTCGCCTGCAATTGAAGCTATATCATTTATAAGGCAAGTATTTGAAGCTAAATCATGTGTTTCGAATGCATTTGAAGCTAACTCGTTTGTTTCGCCTGCATTTGAAGCTATATCATTTATAAGGCAAGTATTTGAAGCTAAATCATTCGTTTCGCATGGATTTGAAGCTAAGGCTTCTACTCCACATTCATTTGAAGCTAAATCATGTGTTTCGCTTGGATTTGAAGCTAACTCGTTTGTTTCGCCTGCATTTGAAGCTTTAACATTTATAAGGAAAGTATTTGAATCTAAATCTTTCGTTTCGCATGGATATGAATCTAAGCCTTCTACTTCGAATTGATTTGAAGCTAAATCATGTGTTTTGCATGGATTTGTAGCTAACTCGTTTGTTTCGCCTGCACTTGAAGCTATATCATTTATAAGGCAAGTATTTGAATCTAAATCATGTGTTTCGCTTGGATTTGATGCTAACTCAGTTGTTTCGCATGCAGTTGAAGCTAAATCATGTATATCACAAGTATTTGAGGCTAAACCGTTTGTTTCGCATAGATTTGAAGCTAAGTCTTCTACTCCGCATTCATTTGAAGCTAAATCATGTGTTTCGCTTGGATTTGAAGCTAACTCGTTTGTGTCGCCTGCATTTGAAGCTAAATCATGTATATCACAAGTATTTGAGTCTAAACCATTTTTTCCGCATAGATTTGAAGCTAAGTCTTCCACTTCGCATTGATTTCAAGCTAAATCATGTGTTTCACATGGATTTGTAGCTAACTCGTTTGTTTCGCCTGCATTTGAAGCTATATCACTTATATTCGCAAGTATTTGAATCTAAATCTTTCGTTTCGCATGGATTTGAATCTAAGCCTTCTACTTCGAATTGATTTGAAGCTTAATCATGCGTTTTGCATGGATTTGTTGCTAACTCGTTTGTTTCGCCTGCACTTGAAGCTATATCATTTACAAGGCAAGTATTTGAAGCTAAATCATGTGTTTCGAATGGATTTGAAGCTAACTCGTTTGTTTCGCCTACATTTGAAGCTATATCATTTATAAGGCAAGTATTTGAAGCTAAATCATTCGTTTCGCATGGATTTGAAGCTAAGTCTTCTACTCCACATTCATTTGAAGCTAAATCATGTATTTTGCTTGGATTTGAAGCTAACTCGTTTGTTTCGCCTGCATTTGAAGCTATATCATTTATAAGGCAAGTATTTGAAGCTAAATCATTCTTTTCGCATGGATTTGAAGCTAAGTCTTCTACTTCGCATTGATTTCAAGCTAAATCATGTGTTTCGCATGGATTTGTAGCTAACTCGTTTCTTTCGCCTGCATTTGAAGCTATATCATTTATATCGCAAGTATTTGAATCTAAACTATCTGTTTCGCATGGATTTGAAGCTAAGCCTTCTACTTTGCATTGATTGGAAGCTAAATCATGTGTTTCGCATGGATTTGAAGCTAACTCGTTTGTTTCGCATGCAGAGGAAGCTAAATCATGTTTATCACAAGTATCTGAATCTAAACCATTTGTTTCGCATTGATTTGAAGCTAAGCCTTCTACTTTGCACTGATTTGAAACTAAATCATGTGTTTCGCTTGGATTTAAAGCTAACTCGTTTGTTCCGCCTGCATTTGAAGCTATATCATTTATATCGCAAGCATTTGAAGCTAAACCATTCGTTTCGCATGGATTTGAAGCTAAGCCTTCTACTTCGCATTGATTTGAAGCTAAATCATGTGTTTCGCTTGAATTTGTAGCTAACTCGTTTGTTTCGCCTGCATTTGAAGCTATATCACTTATATTCGCAAGTATTTGAATCTAAATCTTTCGTTTCGCATGGATTTGAAGCTAAGCCTTCTACTTCGAATTGATTTGAAGCTTCATCATGTCTTTTGCATGGATTTGTTGCTAACTCGTTTGTTTCGCCTGCACTTGAAGATATATCATTTATAAGGCAAGTATTTGAAGCTAAATCATGTGTTTCACATGCATTTGAAGCTTAATCATGTGTTACGCTTGGATTTGATGCTAATTCGTTTGTTTCGCATGCAGTTGAAGCTAAATCATGTCTATCACAAGTATTTGTAGCTAATCCATTTGTTCCGCATGGATTAGAAGATAAGCCTTCTACTTCGCATTGATTTCAAGCTAAATCATGTGTTTCGCTTGGATTTGTAGCTAACTCGTTTCTTTCGCATGCATTTGAAGCTATATCATTTATATCGCAAGTATTTGAAGCTAAACTATCTGTTTCGCATGGATTTGAAACTAAGGCTTCTACTTTGCATTGATTGGAAGCTAAATCATGTGTTTCGCATGGATTTGAAGCTAACTCGTTTGTTTCGCATGCAGAGGAAGCTAAATCATGTTTATCACAAGTATCTGAATCTAAACCATTTGTTTCGCATTGATTTGAAGCTAAGCCTTCTACTTTGCACTGATTTGAAACTAAATCATGTGTTTCGCTTGGATTTAAAGCTAACTCGTTTGTTCCGCCTGCATTTGAAGCTATATCATTTATATCGCAAGCATTTGAAGCTAAACCATTCGTTCCGCATGGATTTGAAGCTAAGCCTTCTACTTCGCATTGATTTGAAGCTAAATCATGCGTTTCGCTTGGATTTGAAGCTAACTCGTTTGTTTCGCCTGCATTTGAAGCTATATCATTTATAAGGCAAGTATTTGAAGCTAAATCATTCGTTTCGCATGGATTTGAAGCTAAGTCTTCCACTCCGCATTCATTTGAAGCTAAATCATGTTTTTCGCATGGATTTGTGGCTAAATCGTTTCTTTCGCCTGCATTTGAAGCTATATCATTTATATCGCAAGTATTAGAAGCTAAACTATCTGTTTCGCATGGATTTGAAGCTAAGCCTTCTACTTTGCATTGATTGGAAGCAAAATCATGTGTTTCGCATGGATTTGAAGCTAACTCGTTTGTTTCGCATGCAGAGGAAGCTAAATCATGTTTATCACGAGTATCTGAATCTAAACCATTTGTTTCGCATTGATTTGAAGCTAAGCCTTCTACTTCGCCCTGATTTGATACTAAATCATGTGTTTCGCTTGGATTTAAAGCTAACTCGTTTGTTCCGCCTGCATTTGAAGCTATATCATTTATATCTCAAGCATTTGAAGCTAAACCATTCGTATCGCATGGATTTGAAGCTAAGCCTTCTACTTAGCATTGATTTGAAGCTAAATCATTTGTTTCGCATGGAATTGAAGGTAACTGGTTTGTTTCAACTGCAATTGAAGCTATATCATTTATATGGCAAGTATTTGAATCTAAATCATGTGTTTCGCTTGGAATTGAAGCTAACTCAGTTGTTTCGCATGCAGTTGAAGCTAAATCATGTATATCACAAGTATTTGAGGCTAAACCGTTTTTTCCGCATAGATTTGAAGCTAAGTCTTCTACTCCGCATTCATTTGAAGCTCAATCATGTGTTTCGCTTGGATTTGAAGCTAACTCGTTTGTGTCGCCTGCATTTGAAACTATATCATCTATAAGGCAAGTATTTCAAGCTAAATCATTCGTTTCGCATGGATTTGAAGCTAAGCCTTCTACTTAGCATTGATTTGAAGCTAAATGATTTGTTTCGCATGGAATTGAAGTTAACTGGTTTGTTTCGCCTGCAATTGAAGCTTTATCATTTTTATGGCAAGTATTTGAAGCTAAATCATGTGTTCCGCTTGGATTTGAAGCTAACTCAGTAGTTTCGCATGCAGTTGAAGCTAAATCATGTATATCACAAGTATTTGAGATTAAACCATTTGTTCCGCATAGATTTGAAGCTAAGTCTTCTACTTCGCATTGATTGCAAGCTAAATCATGTGTTTCACATGGATTTGTAGCTAACTCGTTTGTTTCGCCTGCATTTGAAGCTATATCATTTGTATCGCAAGCATTTGAAGCTAAACCATTCGTTTCGCATGGATTTGAAGCTAAGCCTTCTACTTCGCATTAATTTGAAACTAAATCATGTGTTTCGCTTGGATTTGAAGCTAACTCGTTTGTTTCGAATGCAGTAGAAGCTAAATCATGCTCATTACAAGTATCTGAATCTAAACCATATCTTCCGCATTGATTTGAAGCTAAGCCTTCTACTTGGCACTGATTTGAAACTAAAACATGTGTTTCGCTTGGATTTAAAGCTAACTCGTTTGTTCCGCCTGCATTTGAAGCTATATCATTTATATCGCAAGCATTTGAAGCTAAACCATTCCTGTCGCATGGATTTGAAGCTAAGCCTTCTACTTCACATTGATTTGAAGCTAAATCATGTGTTTCACATGGATTTGTAGCTAACACGTTTGTTTCGCCTGCATTTGAAGCTATATCACTTATATTCGCAAGTATTTGAATCTAAATCATTCGTTTCGCATGGATTTGAAGCTAAGTCTTCTACTCCACATTCATTTGAAGCTAAATCATGTGTTTCGCTTGGATTTGAAGCTAACTCGTTTGTTTCGCCTGCATTTGAAGCTATATCACTTATATTCGCAAGTATTTGAATCTAAATCTTTCGTTTCGCATGGATATGAATCTAAGCCTTCTACTTCGAATTGATTTGAAGCTAAATCATGTGTTTTGCATGGATTTGTAGCTAACTCGTTTGTTTCGCCGGCACTTGAAGCTATATCATTTATAAGACAAGTATTTGAATCTAAATCATGTGTTTCGCTTGGATTTGAAGCTAACTCAGTTGTTTCGCATGCAGTTGAAGGTAAATCATGTATATCACAAGTATTTGAGGCTAAACCATTTGTTCCGCATTGATTTGAAGCTAAGTCTGCTACTCTGCATTCACTTGAAGCTAAATCATGTGTTTCGCTTGGATTTGTAGCTAACTCGTTTGTTTCGCCTGCATTTGAAGCTATATCACTTATATTCGCAAGCATTTGAAGCTAAACCATTCGTTTCGCCTGGATTTGAAGCTAAGCCTTCTACTTCGCATTAATTTGAAACTAAATCGTGTGTTTCGCTTGGATTTGAAGCTAACTCGTTTGTTTCGAATGCAGTGGAAGCTAAATCATGGTTATTACAAGTATCTGAATCTAAACCATTTCTTCCGCATTGATTTGAAGCTAAGCCTTCTACTTGGCACTGATTTGAAACTAAATCATGTGTTTCGCTTGGATTTAAAGCTAACTCGTTTGTTCCGCCTGCATTTGAAGCTATATCATTTATATCGCAAGCATTTGAAGCTAAACCATTCGTTTCGCATGGATTTGAAGCTAAGCCTTCTACTTCGCATTGATTTGCAGATAAATCATTTGTTTCGCATGGAATTGTAGTTAACTGGTTTGTTTCGCCTGCAATTGAAGCTATATCATTTATAAGGCAAGTATTTGAAGCTAAATCATGTGTTTCGCTTGGATTTGAAGCTAACTCGTTTGTTTCGCCTGTATTTGAAGCTATATCATTTATAAGGCAAGTATTTGAAGGTAAATCATTCGTTTCGCATGGATTTGAAGCTAAGGTTTCTACTCCGCTTTCATTTGAAGCTGAATCATGTGTTTCGCTTGGATTTGAAGCTAACTCGTTTGTTTCGCCTGCATTTGAAGCTATATCATTTATACGGCAAGTATTTGAAGCTAAATCATGTGTTTCACATGCATTTGCAGCTTAATCATGTGTTACGCTTGGATTTGACGCTAATTCGTTTGTTTCGCATGCAGTTGAAGCTAAATCATGTCTATCACAAGTATTTGTAGCTAATCCATTTGTTCCGCATGGATTAGAAGATAAGCCTTCTACTTCGCATTGATTTCAAGCTAAATCATGTGTTTCGCTTGGATTTGTAGCTAACTCGTTTCTTTCGCCTGCATTTGAAGCTATATCATTTATATCGCAAGTATTTGAAGCTAAACTATCTGTTTCGCATAGATTTGAAGCTAAGTCTTCCACTCCGCATTCATTTGAAGCTAAATCATGTTTTTCGCATGGATTTGTAGCTAAATCGTTTCTTTCGCCTGCATTTGAAGCTATATCATTTATATCGCAAGTATTAGAAGCTAAACTATCTGTTTCGCATGGATTTGAAGCTAAGCCTTCTACTTTGCATTGATTGGAAGCAAAATCATGTGTTTCGCATGGACTTGAAGCTAACTCGTTTGTTTCGCATGCAGAGGAAGCTAAATCATGTTTATCACGAGTATCTGAATCTAAACCATTTGTTTCGCATTGATTTGAAGCTAAGCCTTCTACTTCGCCCTGATTTGATACTAAATCATGTGTTTCGCTTGGATTTAAAGCTAACTCGTTTGTTCCGCCTGCATTTGAAGCTATATCATTTATATCTCAAGCATTTGAAGCTAAACCATTCGTATCGCATGGATTTGAAGCTAAGCCTTCTACTTAGCATTGATTTGAAGCTAAATCATTTGTTTCGCATGGAATTGAAGGTAACTGGTTTGTTTCAACTGCAATTGAAGCTATATCATTTATATGGCAAGTATTTGAATCTAAATCATGTGTTTCGCTTGGAATTGAAGCTAACTCAGTTGTTTCGCATGCAGTTGAAGCTAAATCATGTATATCACAAGTATTTGAGGCTAAACCGTTTTTTCCGCATAGATTTGAAGCTAAGTCTTCTACTCCGCATTCATTTGAAGCTAAATCATGTGTTTCGCTTGGATTTGAAGCTAACTCGTTTGTGTCGCCTGCATTTGAAACTATATCATTTATAAGGCAAGTATTTCAAGCTAAATCATTCGTTTCGCATGGATTTGAAGCTAAGCCTTCTACTTAGCATTGATTTGAAGCTAAATCATTTGTTTCGCATGGAATTGAAGTTAACTGGTTTGTTTCGCCTGCAATTGAAGCTTTATCATTTATATGGCAAGTATTTGAAGCTAAATCATGTGTTCCGCTTGGATTTGAAGCTAACTCAGTAGTTTCGCATGCAGTTGAAGCTAAATCATGTATATTACAAGTATTTGAGGCTAAACCATTTGTTCCGCATAGATTTGAAGCTAAGTCTTCTACTTCGCATTGATTGCAAGCTAAATCATGTGTTTCACATGGATTTGTAGCTAACTCGTTTGTTTCGCCTGCATTTGAAGCTATATCATTTGTATCGCAAGCATTTGAAGCTAAACCATTCGTTTCGCATGGATTTGAAGCTAAGCCTTCTACTTCGCATTAATTTGAAACTAAATCATGTGTTTCGCTTGGATTTGAAGCTAACTCGTTTGTTTCGAATGCAGTAGAAGCTAAATCATGCTCATTACAAGTATCTGAATCTAAACCATTTCTTCCGCATTGATTTGAAGCTAAGCCTTCTACTTGGCACTGATTTGAAACCAAAACATGTGTTTCGCTTGGATTTAAAGCTAACTCGTTTGTTCCGCCTGCATTTGAAGCTATATCATTTATATCGCAAGCATTTGAAGCTAAACCATTCCTTTCGCATGGATTTGAAGCTAAGCCTTCTACTTCACATTGATTTGAAGCTAAATCATGTGTTTCACATGGATTTGTAGCTAACTCGTTTGTTTCGCCTGCATTTGAAGCTATATCACTTATATTCGCAAGTATTTGAATCTAAATCTTTCGTTTCGCATGGATTTGAATCTAAGCCTTCTACTTCGAATTGATTTGAAGCTTAATCATGTGTTTTGCATGGATTTGTTGCTAACTCGTTTGTTTCGCCTGCACTTGAAGCTATATCATTTACAAGGCAAGTATTTGAAGCTAAATCATGTGTTTCGAATGGATTTGAAGCTAACTCGTTTGTTTCGCCTACATTTGAAGCTATATCATTTATAAGGCAAGTATTTGAAGCTAAATCATTCGTTTCGCATGGATTTGAAGCTAAGTCTTCTACTCCACATTCATTTGAAGCTAAATCATGTATTTTGCTTGGATTTGAAGCTAACTCGTTTGTTTCGCCTGCATTTGAAGCTATATCATTTATAAGGCAAGTATTTGAAGCTAAATCATTCTTTTCGCATGGATTTGAAGCTAAGTCTTCTACTTCGCATTGATTTCAAGCTAAATCATGTGTTTCGCATGGATTTGTAGCTAACTCGTTTCTTTCGCCTGCATTTGAAGCTATATCATTTATATCGCAAGTATTTGAATCTAAACTATCTGTTTCGCATGGATTTGAAGCTAAGCCTTCTACTTTGCATTGATTGGAAGCTAAATCATGTGTTTCGCATGGATTTGAAGCTAACTCGTTTGTTTCGCATGCAGAGGAAGCTAAATCATGTTTATCACAAGTATCTGAATCTAAACCATTTGTTTCGCATTGATTTGAAGCTAAGCCTTCTACTTTGCACTGATTTGAAACTAAATCATGTGTTTCGCTTGGATTTAAAGCTAACTCGTTTGTTCCCCCTGCATTTGAAGCTATATCATTTATATCGCAAGCATTTGAAGCTAAACCATTCGTTTCGCATGGATTTGAAGCTAAGCCTTCTACTTCGCATTGATTTGAAGCTAAATCATGTGTTTCGCTTGAATTTGTAGCTAACTCGTTTGTTTCGCCTGCATTTGAAGCTATATCACTTATATTCGCAAGTATTTGAATCTAAATCTTTCGTTTCGCATGGATTTGAAGCTAAGCCTTCTACTTCGAATTGATTTGAAGCTTCATCATGTCTTTTGCATGGATTTGTTGCTAACTCGTTTGTTTCGCCTGCACTTGAAGATATATCATTTATAAGGCAAGTATTTGAAGCTAAATCATGTGTTTCACATGCATTTGAAGCTTAATCATGTGTTACGCTTGGATTTGATGCTAATTCGTTTGTTTCGCATGCAGTTGAAGCTAAATCATGTCTATCACAAGTATTTGTAGCTAATCCATTTGTTCCGCATGGATTAGAAGATAAGCCTTCTACTTCGCATTGATTTCAAGCTAAATCATGTGTTTCGCTTGGATTTGTAGCTAACTCGTTTCTTTCGCATGCATTTGAAGCTATATCATTTATATCGCAAGTATTTGAAGCTAAACTATCTGTTTCGCATGGATTTGAAACTAAGCCTTCTACTTTGCATTGATTGGAAGCTAAATCATGTGTTTCGCATGGATTTGAAGCTAACTCGTTTGTTTCGCATGCAGAGGAAGCTAAATCATGTTTATCACAAGTATCTGAATCTAAACCATTTGTTTCGCATTGATTTGAAGCTAAGCCTTCTACTTTGCACTGATTTGAAACTAAATCATGTGTTTCGCTTGGATTTAAAGCTAACTCGTTTGTTCCGCCTGCATTTGAAGCTATATCATTTATATCGCAAGCATTTGAAGCTAAACCATTCGTTCCGCATGGATTTGAAGCTAAGCCTTCTACTTCACATTGATTTGAAGCTAAATCATGTGTTTCACATGGATTTGTAGCTAACTCGTTTGTTTCGCCTGCATTTGAAGCTATATCACTTATATTCGCAAGTATTTGAATCTAAATCATTCGTTTCGCATGGATTTGAAGCTAAGTCTTCTACTCCACATTCATTTGAAGCTAAATCATGTGTTTCGCTTGGATTTGAAGCTAACTCGTTTGTTTCGCCTGCATTTGAAGCTATATCACTTATATTCGCAAGTATTTGAATCTAAATCTTTCGTTTCGCATGGATATGAATCTAAGCCTTCTACTTCGAATTGATTTGAAGCTAAATCATGTGTTTTGCATGGATTTGTAGCTAACTCGTTTGTTTCGCCGGCACTTGAAGCTATATCATTTATAAGACAAGTATTTGAATCTAAATCATGTGTTTCGCTTGGATTTGAAGCTAACTCAGTTGTTTCGCATGCAGTTGAAGGTAAATCATGTATATCACAAGTATTTGAGGCTAAACCATTTGTTCCGCATTGATTTGAAGCTAAGTCTGCTACTCTGCATTCACTTGAAGCTAAATCATGTGTTTCGCTTGGATTTGTAGCTAACTCGTTTGTTTCGCCTGCATTTGAAGCTATATCACTTATATTCGCAAGCATTTGAAGCTAAACCATTCGTTTCGCATGGATTTGAATCTAAGCCTTCTACTTCGCATTAATTTGAAACTAAATCGTGTGTTTCGCTTGGATTTGAAGCTAACTCGTTTGTTTCGAATGCAGTGGAAGCTAAATCATGGTTATTACAAGTATCTGAATCTAAACCATTTCTTCCGCATTGATTTGAAGCTAAGCCTTCTACTTGGCACTGATTTGAAACTAAATCATGTGTTTCGCTTGGATTTAAAGCTAACTCGTTTGTTCCGCCTGCATTTGAAGCTATATCATTTATATCGCAAGCATTTGAAGCTAAACCATTCGTTTCGCATGGATTTGAAGCTAAGCCTTCTACTTCGCATTGATTTGCAGATAAATCATTTGTTTCGCATGGAATTGTAGTTAACTGGTTTGTTTCGCCTGCAATTGAAGCTATATCATTTATAAGGCAAGTATTTGAAGCTAAATCATGTGTTTCGCTTGGATTTGAAGCTAACTCGTTTGTTTCGCCTGTATTTGAAGCTATATCATTTATAAGGCAAGTATTTGAAGGTAAATCATTCGTTTCGCATGGATTTGAAGCTAAGGTTTCTACTCCGCTTTCATTTGAAGCTGAATCATGTGTTTCGCTTGGATTTGAAGCTAACTCGTTTGTTTCGCCTGCATTTGAAGCTATATCATTTATACGGCAAGTATTTGAAGCTAAATCATGTGTTTCACATGCATTTGCAGCTTAATCATGTGTTACGCTTGGATTTGACGCTAATTCGTTTGTTTCGCATGCAGTTGAAGCTAAATCATGTCTATCACAAGTATTTGTAGCTAATCCATTTGTTCCGCATGGATTAGAAGATAAGCCTTCTACTTCGCATTGATTTCAAGCTAAATCATGTGTTTCGCTTGGATTTGTAGCTAACTCGTTTCTTTCGCCTGCATTTGAAGCTATATCATTTATATCGCAAGTATTTGAAGCTAAACTATCTGTTTCGCATGGATTTGAAGCTAAGTCTTCTACTCCGCATTCATTTGAAGCTAAATCATGCGTTTCGCTTGGATTTGAAGCTAACTCGTTTGTTTCGCCTGCATTTGAAGCTATATCATTTATAAGGCAAGTATTTGAAGCTAAATCATTCGTTTCGCATGGATTTGAAGCTAAGCCTTCTACTTCGCATTGATTTGAAGCTAAATCATGTGTTTCGCTTGGATTTGTAGCTAACTCAGTTGTTTCGCATGCAGTTGAAGCTAAATCATGTATATCACAAGTATTTGAGGCTAAACCATTTGTTCCGCATAGATTTGAAGCTAAGTCTTCCACTCCGCATTCATTTGAAGCTAAATCATGTTTTTCGCATGGATTTGTAGCTAAATCGTTTCTTTCGCCTGCATTTGAAGCTATATCATTTATATCGCAAGTATTAGAAGTTAAACTATCTGTTTCGCATGGATTTGAAGCTAAGCCTTCTACTTTGCATTGATTGGAAGCAAAATCATGTGTTTCGCATGGACTTGAAGCTAACTCGTTTGTTTCGCATGCAGAGGAAGCTAAATCATGTTTATCACGAGTATCTGAATCTAAAGCATTTGTTTCGCATTGATTTGAAGCTAAGCCTTCTACTTCGCCCTGATTTGATACTAAATCATGTGTTTCGCTTGGATTTAAAGCTAACTCGTTTGTTCCGCCTGCATTTGAAGCTATATCATTTATATCTCAAGCATTTGAAGCTAAACCATTCGTATCGCATGGATTTGAAGCTAAGCCTTCTACTTAGCATTGATTTGAAGCTAAATCATTTGTTTCGCATGGAATTGAAGGTAACTGGTTTGTTTCAACTGCAATTGAAGCTATATCATTTATATGGCAAGTATTTGAATCTAAATCATGTGTTTCGCTTGGAATTGAAGCTAACTCAGTTGTTTCGCATGCAGTTGAAGCTAAATCATGTATATCACAAGTATTTGAGGCTAAACCGTTTTTTCCGCATAGATTTGAAGCTAAGTCTTCTACTCCGCATTCATTTGAAGCTAAATCATGTGTTTCGCTTGGATTTGAAGCTAACTCGTTTGTGTCGCCTGCATTTGAAACTATATCATTTATAAGGCAAGTATTTTAAGCTAAATCATTCGTTTCGCATGGATTTGAAGCTAAGCCTTCTACTTAGCATTGATTTGAAGCTAAATCATTTGTTTCGCATGGAATTGAAGTTAACTGGTTTGTTTCGCCTGCAATTGAAGCTTTATCATTTATATGGCAAGTATTTGAAGCTAAATCATGTGTTCCGCTTGGATTTGAAGCTAACTCAGTAGTTTCGCATGCAGTTGAAGCTAAATCATGTATATTACAAGTATTTGAGGCTAAACCATTTGTTCCGCATAGATTTGAAGCTAAGTCTTCTACTTCGCATTGATTGCAAGCTAAATCATGTGTTTCACATGGATTTGTAGCTAACTCGTTTGTTTCGCCTGCATTTGAAGCTATATCATTTGTATCGCAAGCATTTGAAGCTAAACCATTCGTTTCGCATGGATTTGAAGCTAAGCCTTCTACTTCGCATTAATTTGAAACTAAATCATGTGTTTCGCTTGGATTTGAAGCTAACTCGTTTGTTTCGAATGCAGTAGAAGCTAAATCATGCTCATTACAAGTATCTGAATCTAAACCATTTCTTCCGCATTGATTTGAAGCTAAGCCTTCTACTTGGCACTGATTTGAAACTAAAACATGTGTTTCGCTTGGATTTAAAGCTAACTCGTTTGTTCCGCCTGCATTTGAAGCTATATCATTTATATCGCAAGCATTTGAAGCTAAACCATTCCTTTCGCATGGATTTGAAGCTAAGCCTTCTACTTCACATTGATTTGAAGCTAAATCATGTGTTTCACATGGATTTGTAGCTAACTCGTTTGTTTCGCCTGCATTTGAAGCTATATCACTTATATTCGCAAGTATTTGAATCTAAATCATTCGTTTCGCATGGATTTGAAGCTAAGTCTTCTACTCCACATTCATTTGAAGCTAAATCATGTGTTTCGCTTGGATTTGAAGCTAACTCGTTTGTTTCGCCTGCATTTGAAGCTATATCATTTATAAGGCAGGTATTTGAAGCTAAATCATTCTTTTCGCATGGATTTGAAGCTAAGTCTTCTACTTCGCATTGATTTCAAGCTAAATCATGTGTTTCACATGGATTTGTAGCTAACTCGTTTGTTTCGCCTGCATTTGAAGCTATATCACTTATATTCGCAAGTATTTGAATCTATATCTTTCGTTTCGCATGGATATGAATCTAAGCCTTCTACTTCGAATTGATTTGAAGCTAAATCATGTGTTTTGCATGGATTTGTAGCTAACTCGTTTGTTTCGCCGGCACTTGAAGCTATATCATTTATAAGACAAGTATTTGAATCTAAATCTTGTGTTTCGCTTGGATTTGAAGCTAACTCAGTTGTTTCGCATGCAGTTGAAGGTAAATCATGTATATCACAAGTATTTGAAGCTAAACCATTCCTTTCGCATGGATTTGAAGCTAAGCCTTCTACTTCACATTGATTTGAAGCTAAATCATGTGTTTCACATGGATTTGTAGCTAACTCGTTTGTTTCGCCTGCATTTGAAGCTATATCACTTATATTCGCAAGTATTTGAATCTAAATCATTCGTTTCGCATGGATTTGAAGCTAAGTCTTCTACTCCACATTCATTTGAAGCTAAATCATGTGTTTCGCTTGGATTTGAAGCTAACTCGTTTGTTTCGCCTGCATTTGAAGCTATATCACTTATATTCGCAAGTATTTGAATCTAAATCTTTCGTTTCGCATGGATATGAATCTAAGCCTTCTACTTCGAATTGATTTGAAGCTAAATCATGTGTTTTGCATGGATTTGTAGCTAACTCGTTTGTTTCGCCGGCACTTGAAGCTATATCATTTATAAGACAAGTATTTGAATCTAAATCATGTGTTTCGCTTGGATTTGAAGCTAACTCAGTTGTTTCGCATGCAGTTGAAGGTAAATCATGTATATCACAAGTATTTGAGGCTAAACCATTTGTTCCGCATTGATTTGAAGCTAAGTCTGCTACTCTGCATTCACTTGAAGCTAAATCATGTGTTTCGCTTGGATTTGTAGCTAACTCGTTTGTTTCGCCTGCATTTGAAGCTATATCACTTATATTCGCAAGCATTTGAAGCTAAACCATTCGTTTCGCATGGATTTGAAGCTAAGCCTTCTACTTCGCATTAATTTGAAACTAAATCGTGTGTTTCGCTTGGATTTGAAGCTAACTCGTTTGTTTCGAATGCAGTGGAAGCTAAATCATGGTTATTACAAGTATCTGAATCTAAACCATTTCTTCCGCATTGATTTGAAGCTAAGCCTTCTACTTGGCACTGATTTGAAACTAAATCATGTGTTTCGCTTGGATTTAAATCTAACTCGTTTGTTCCGCCTGCATTTGAAGCTATATCATTTATATCGCAAGCATTTGAAGCTAAACCATTCGTTTCGCATGGATTTGAAGCTAAGCCTTCTACTTCGCATTGATTTGCAGATAAATCATTTGTTTCGCATGGAATTGTAGTTAACTGGTTTGTTTCGCCTGCAATTGAAGCTATATCATTTATAAGGCAAGTATTTGAAGCTAAATCATGTGTTTCGCTTGGATTTGAAGCTAACTCGTTTGTTTCGCCTGTATTTGAAGCTATATCATTTATAAGGCAAGTATTTGAAGGTAAATCATTCGTTTCGCATGGATTTGAAGCTAAGGTTTCTACTCCGCTTTCATTTGAAGCTGAATCATGTGTTTCGCTTGGATTTGAAGCTAACTCGTTTGTTTCGCCTGCATTTGAAGCTATATCATTTATACGGCAAGTATTTGAAGCTAAATCATGTGTTTCACATGCATTTGCAGCTTAATCATGTGTTACGCTTGGATTTGACGCTAATTCGTTTGTTTCGCATGCAGTTGAAGCTAAATCATGTCTATCACAAGTATTTGTAGCTAATCCATTTGTTCCGCATGGATTAGAAGATAAGCCTTCTACTTCGCATTGATTTCAAGCTAAATCATGTGTTTCGCTTGGATTTGTAGCTAACTCGTTTCTTTCGCCTGCATTTGAAGCTATATCATTTATATCGCAAGTATTTGAAGCTAAACTATCTGTTTCGCATGGATTTGAAGCTAAGTCTTCTACTCCGCATTCATTTGAAGCTAAATCATGCGTTTCGCTTGGATTTGAAGCTAACTCGTTTGTTTCGCCTGCATTTGAAGCTATATCATTTATAAGGCAAGTATTTGAAGCTAAATCATTCGTTTCGCATGGATTTGAAGCTAAGCCTTCTACTTCGCATTGATTTGAAGCTAAATCATGTGTTTCGCTTGGATTTGTAGCTAACTCAGTTGTTTCGCATGCAGTTGAAGCTAAATCATGTATATCACAAGTATTTGAGGCTAAACCATTTGTTCCGCATAGATTTGAAGCTAAGTCTTCCACTCCGCATTCATTTGAAGCTAAATCATGTTTTTCGCATGGATTTGTAGCTAAATCGTTTCTTTCGCCTGCATTTGAAGCTATATCATTTATATCGCAAGTATTAGAAGCTAAACTATCTGTTTCGCATGGATTTGAAGCTAAGCCTTCTACTTTGCATTGATTGGAAGCAAAATCATGTGTTTCGCATGGACTTGAAGCTAACTCGTTTGTTTCGCATGCAGAGGAAGCTAAATCATGTTTATCACGAGTATCTGAATCTAAACCATTTGTTTCGCATTGATTTGAAGCTAAGCCTTCTACTTCGCCCTGATTTGATACTAAATCATGTGTTTCGCTTGGATTTAAAGCTAACTCGTTTGTTCCGCCTGCATTTGAAGCTATATCATTTATATCTCAAGCATTTGAACCTAAACCATTCGTATCGCATGGATTTGAAGCTAAGCCTTCTACTTAGCATTGATTTGAAGCTAAATCATTTGTTTCGCATGGAATTGAAGGTAACTGGTTTGTTTCAACTGCAATTGAAGCTATATCATTTATATGGCAAGTATTTGAATCTAAATCATGTGTTTCGCTTGGAATTGAAGCTAACTCAGTTGTTTCGCATGCAGTTGAAGCTAAATCATGTATATCACAAGTATTTGAGGCTAAACCGTTTTTTCCGCATAGATTTGAAGCTAAGTCTTCTACTCCGCATTCATTTGAAGCTAAATCATGTGTTTCGCTTGGATTTGAAGCTAACTCGTTTGTGTCGCCTGCATTTGAAACTATATCATTTATAAGGCAAGTATTTCAAGCTAAATCATTCGTTTCGCATGGATTTGAAGCTAAGCCTTCTACTTAGCATTGATTTGAAGCTAAATCATTTGTTTCGCATGGAATTGAAGTTAACTGGTTTGTTTCGCCTGCAATTGAAGCTTTATCATTTATATGGCAAGTATTTGAAGCTAAATCATGTGTTCCGCTTGGATTTGAAGCTAACTCAGTAGTTTCGCATGCAGTTGAAGCTAAATCATGTATATTACAAGTATTTGAGGCTAAACCATTTGTTCCGCATAGATTTGAAGCTAAGTCTTCTACTTCGCATTGATTGCAAGCTAAATCATGTGTTTCACATGGATTTGTAGCTAACTCGTTTGTTTCGCCTGCATTTGAAGCTATATCATTTGTATCGCAAGCATTTGAAGCTAAACCATTCGTTTCGCATGGATTTGAAGCTAAGCCTTCTACTTCGCATTAATTTGAAACTAAATCATGTGTTTCGCTTGGATTTGAAGCTAACTCGTTTGTTTCGAATGCAGTAGAAGCTAAATCATGCTCATTACAAGTATCTGAATCTAAACCATTTCTTCCGCATTGATTTGAAGCTAAGCCTTCTACATGGCACTGATTTGAAACTAAAACATGTGTTTCGCTTGGATTTAAAGCTAACTCGTTTGTTCCGCCTGCATTTGAAGCTATATCATTTATATCGCAAGCATTTGAAGCTAAACCATTCCTTTCGCATGGATTTGAAGCTAAGCCTTCTACTTCACATTGATTTGAAGCTAAATCATGTGTTTCACATGGATTTGTAGCTAACTCGTTTGTTTCGCCTGCATTTGAAGCTATATCACTTATATTCGCAAGTATTTGAATCTAAATCTTTCGTTTCGCATGGATTTGAATCTAAGCCTTCTACTTCGAATTGATTTGAAGCTTAATCATGTGTTTTGCATGGATTTGTTGCTAACTCGTTTGTTTCGCCTGCACTTGAAGCTATATCATTTACAAGGCAAGTATTTGAAGCTAAATCATGTGTTTCGAATGGATTTGAAGCTAACTCGTTTGTTTCGCCTACATTTGAAGCTATATCATTTATAAGGCAAGTATTTGAAGCTAAATCATTCGTTTCGCATGGATTTGAAGCTAAGTCTTCTACTCCACATTCATTTGAAGCTAAATCATGTATTTTGCTTGGATTTGAAGCTAACTCGTTTGTTTCGCCTGCATTTGAAGCTATATCATTTATAAGGCAAGTATTTGAAGCTAAATCATTCTTTTCGCATGGATTTGAAGCTAAGTCTTCTACTTCGCATTGATTTCAAGCTAAATCATGTGTTTCGCATGGATTTGTAGCTAACTCGTTTCTTTCGCCTGCATTTGAAGCTATATCATTTATATCGCAAGTATTTGAATCTAAACTATCTGTTTCGCATGGATTTGAAGCTAAGCCTTCTACTTTGCATTGATTGGAAGCTAAATCATGTGTTTCGCATGGATTTGAAGCTAACTCGTTTGTTTCGCATGCAGAGGAAGCTAAATCATGTTTATCACAAGTATCTGAATCTAAACCATTTGTTTCGCATTGATTTGAAGCTAAGCCTTCTACTTTGCACTGATTTGAAACTAAATCATGTGTTTCGCTTGGATTTAAAGCTAACTCGTTTGTTCCGCCTGCATTTGAAGCTATATCATTTATATCGCAAGCATTTGAAGCTAAACCATTCGTTTCGCATGGATTTGAAGCTAAGCCTTCTACTTCGCATTGATTTGAAGCGAAATCATGTGTTTCGCTTGAATTTGTAGCTAACTCGTTTGTTTCGCCTGCATTTGAAGCTATATCACTTATATTCGCAAGTATTTGAATCTAAATCTTTCGTTTCGCATGGATTTGAAGCTAAGCCTTCTACTTCGAATTGATTTGAAGCTTCATCATGTCTTTTGCATGGATTTGTTGCTAACTCGTTTGTTTCGCCTGCACTTGAAGATATATCATTTGTAAGGCAAGTATTTGAAGCTAAATCATGTGTTTCACATGCATTTGAAGCTTAATCATGTGTTACGCTTGGATTTGATGCTAATTCGTTTGTTTCGCATGCAGTTGAAGCTAAATCATGTCTATCACAAGTATTTGTAGCTAATCCATTTGTTCCGCATGGATTAGAAGATAAGCCTTCTACTTCGCATTGATTTCAAGCTAAATCATGTGTTTCGCTTGGATTTGTAGCTAACTCGTTTCTTTCGCATGCATTTGAAGCTATATCATTTATATCGCAAGTATTTGAAGCTAAACTATCTGTTTCGCATGGATTTGAAACTAAGCCTTCTACTTTGCATTGATTGGAAGCTAAATCATGTGTTTCGCATGGATTTGAAGCTAACTCGTTTGTTTCGCATGCAGAGGAAGCTAAATCATGTTTATCACAAGTATCTGAATCTAAACCATTTGTTTCGCATTGATTTGAAGCTAAGCCTTCTACTTTGCACTGATTTGAAACTAAATCATGTGTTTCGCTTGGATTTAAAGCTAACTCGTTTGTTCCGCCTGCATTTGAAGCTATATCATTTATATCGCAAGCATTTGAAGCTAAACCATTCGTTCCGCATGGATTTGAAGCTAAGCCTTCTACTTCGCATTGATTTGAAGCTAAATCATGCGTTTCGCTTGGATTTGAAGCTAACTCGTTTGTTTCGCCTGCATTTGAAGCTATATCATTTATAAGGCAAGTATTTGAAGCTAAATCATTCGTTTCGCATGGATTTGAAGCTAAGCCTTCTACTTCGCATTGATTTGAAGCTAAATCATGTGTTTCGCTTGGATTTGTAGCTAACTCAGTTGTTTCGCATGCAGTTGAAGCTAAATCATGTATATCACAAGTATTTGAGGCTAAAGCATTTGTTCCGCATAGATTTGAAGCTAAGTCTTCCACTCCGCATTCATTTGAAGCTAAATCATGTTTTTCGCATGGATTTGTAGCTAAATCGTTTCTTTCGCCTGCATTTGAAGCTATATCATTTATATCGCAAGTATTAGAAGCTAAACTATCTGTTTCGCATGGATTTGAAGCTAAGCCTTCTACTTTGCATTGATTGGAAGCAAAATCATGTGTTTCGCATGGATTTGAAGCTAACTCGTTTGTTTCGCATGCAGAGGAAGCTAAATCATGTTTATCACGAGTATCTGAATCTAAACCATTTGTTTCGCATTGACTTGAAGCTAAGCCTTCTACTTCGCCCTGATTTGATACTAAATCATGTGTTTCGCTTGGATTTAAAGCTAACTCGTTTGTTCCGCCTGCATTTGAAGCTATATCATTTATATCTCAAGCATTTGAAGCTAAACCATTCGTATCGCATGGATTTGAAGCTAAGCCTTCTACTTAGCATTGATTTGAAGCTAAATCATTTGTTTCGCATGGAATTGAAGGTAACTGGTTTGTTTCAACTGCAATTGAAGCTATATCATTTATATGGCAAGTATTTGAATCTAAATCATGTGTTTCGCTTGGAATTGAAGCTAACTCAGTTGTTTCGCATGCAGTTGAAGCTAAATCATGTATATCACAAGTATTTGAGGCTAAACCGTTTTTTCCGCATAGATTTGAAGCTAAGTCTTCTACTCCGCATTCATTTGAAGCTCAATCATGTGTTTCGCTTGGATTTGAAGCTAACTCGTTTGTGTCGCCTGCATTTGAAACTATATCATCTATAAGGCAAGTATTTCAAGCTAAATCATTCGTTTCGCATGGATTTGAAGCTAAGCCTTCTACTTAGCATTGATTTGAAGCTAAATGATTTGTTTCGCATGGAATTGAAGTTAACTGGTTTGTTTCGCCTGCAATTGAAGCTTTATCATTTTTATGGCAAGTATTTGAAGCTAAATCATGTGTTCCGCTTGGATTTGAAGCTAACTCAGTAGTTTCGCATGCAGTTGAAGCTAAATCATGTATATCACAAGTATTTGAGATTAAACCATTTGTTCCGCATAGATTTGAAGCTAAGTCTTCTACTCCGCATTCATTTGAAGCTAAATCATGTGTTTCGCTTGGATTTGAAGCTAACTCGTTTGTGTCGCCTGCATTTGAAACTATATCATTTATAAGGCAAGTATTTCAAGCTAAATCATTCGTTTCGCATGGATTTGAAGCTAAGCCTTCTACTTAGCATTGATTTGAAGCTAAATCATTTGTTTCGCATGGAATTGAAGTTAACTGGTTTGTTTCGCCTGCAATTGAAGCTTTATCATTTATATGGCAAGTATTTGAAGCTAAATCATGTGTTCCGCTTGGATTTGAAGCTAACTCAGTAGTTTCGCATGCAGTTGAAGCTAAATCATGTATATTACAAGTATTTGAGGCTAAACCATTTGTTCCGCATAGATTTGAAGCTAAGTCTTCTACTTCGCATTGATTGCAAGCTAAATCATGTGTTTCACATGGATTTGTAGCTAACTCGTTTGTTTCGCCTGCATTTGAAGCTATATCATTTGTATCGCAAGCATTTGAAGCTAAACCATTCGTTTCGCATGGATTTGAAGCTAAGCCTTCTACTTCGCATTAATTTGAAACTAAATCATGTGTTTCGCTTGGATTTGAAGCTAACTCGTTTGTTTCGAATGCAGTAGAAGCTAAATCATGCTCATTACAAGTATCTGAATCTAAACCATTTCTTCCGCATTGATTTGAAGCTAAGCCTTCTACTTGGCACTGATTTGAAACTAAAACATGTGTTTCGCTTGGATTTAAAGCTAACTCGTTTGTTCCGCCTGCATTTGAAGCTATATCATTTATATCGCAAGCATTTGAAGCTAAACCATTCCTTTCGCATGGATTTGAAGCTAAGCCTTCTACTTCACATTGATTTGAAGCTAAATCATGTGTTTCACATGGATTTGTAGCTAACTCGTTTGTTTCGCCTGCATTTGAAGCTATATCACTTATATTCGCAAGTATTTGAATCTAAATCTTTCGTTTCGCATGGATTTGAAACTAAGCCTTCTACTTCGAATTGATTTGAAGCTTAATCATGTGTTTTGCATGGATTTGTTGCTAACTCGTTTGTTTCGCCTGCACTTGAAGCTATATCATTTACAAGGCAAGTATTTGAAGCTAAATCATGTGTTTCGAATGGATTTGAAGCTAACTCGTTTGTTTCGCCTACATTTGAAGCTATATCATTTATAAGGCAAGTATTTGAAGCTAAATCATTCGTTTCGCATGGATTTGAAGCAGAGTCTTCTACTCCACATTCATTTGAAGCTAAATCATGTATTTTGCTTGGATTTGAAGCTAACTCGTTTGTTTCGCCTGCATTTGAAGCTATATCATTTATAAGGCAAGTATTTGAAGCTAAATCATTCTTTTCGCATGGATTTGAAGCTAAGTCTTCTACTTCGCATTGATTTCAAGCTAAATCATGTGTTTCGCATGGATTTGTAGCTAACTCGTTTCTTTCGCCTGCATTTGAAGCTATATCATTTATATCGCAAGTATTTGAATCTAAACTATCTGTTTCGCATGGATTTGAAGCTAAGCCTTCTACTTTGCATTGATTGGAAGCTAAATCATGTGTTTCGCATGGATTTGAAGCTAACTCGTTTGTTTCGCATGCAGAGGAAGCTAAATCATGTTTATCACAAGTATCTGAATCTAAACCATTTGTTTCGCATTGATTTGAAGCTAAGCCTTCTACTTTGCACTGATTTGAAACTAAATCATGTGTTTCGCTTGGATTTAAAGCTAACTCGTTTGTTCCGCCTGCATTTGAAGCTATATCATTTATATCGCAAGCATTTGAAGCTAAACCATTCGTTTCGCATGGATTTGAAGCTAAGCCTTCTACTTCGCATTGATTT
The DNA here is from genome assembly GCF_051020955.1 of Megalopta genalis. Lineage (NCBI taxonomy): Eukaryota > Metazoa > Arthropoda > Insecta > Hymenoptera > Halictidae > Megalopta > Megalopta genalis. Next base: position 51,746 of record NW_027477009.1, on the reverse strand, counting down.
GAAGCTAAATCATGTGTTTCGCTTGAATTTGTAGCTAACTCGTTTGTTTCGCCTGCATTTGAAGCTATATCACTTATATTCGCAAGTATTTGAATCTAAATCTTTCGTTTCGCATGGATTTGAAGCTAAGCCTTCTACTTCGAATTGATTTGAAGCTTCATCATGTCTTTTGCATGGATTTGTTGCTAACTCGTTTGTTTCGCCTGCACTTGAAGATATATCATTTGTAAGGCAAGTATTTGAAGCTAAATCATGTGTTTCACATGCATTTGAAGCTTAATCATGTGTTACGCTTGGATTTGATGCTAATTCGTTTGTTTCGCATGCAGTTGAAGCTAAATCATGTCTATCACAAGTATTTGTAGCTAATCCATTTGTTCCGCATGGATTAGAAGATAAGCCTTCTACTTCGCATTGATTTCAAGCTAAATCATGTGTTTCGCTTGGATTTGTAGCTAACTCGTTTCTTTCGCATGCATTTGAAGCTATATCATTTATATCGCAAGTATTTGAAGCTAAACTATCTGTTTCGCATGGATTTGAAACTAAGCCTTCTACTTTGCATTGATTGGAAGCTAAATCATGTGTTTCGCATGGATTTGAAGCTAACTCGTTTGTTTCGCATGCAGAGGAAGCTAAATCATGTTTATCACAAGTATCTGAATCTAAACCATTTGTTTCGCATTGATTTGAAGCTAAGCCTTCTACTTTGCACTGATTTGAAACTAAATCATGTGTTTCGCTTGGATTTAAAGCTAACTCGTTTGTTCCGCCTGCATTTGAAGCTATATCATTTATATCGCAAGCATTTGAAGCTAAACCATTCGTTCCGCATGGATTTGAAGCTAAGCCTTCTACTTCGCATTGATTTGAAGCTAAATCATGCGTTTCGCTTGGATTTGAAGCTAACTCGTTTGTTTCGCCTGCATTTGAAGCTATATCATTTATAAGGCAAGTATTTGAAGCTAAATCATTCGTTTCGCATGGATTTGAAGCTAAGCCTTCTACTTCGCATTGATTTGAAGCTAAATCATGTGTTTCGCTTGGATTTGTAGCTAACTCAGTTGTTTCGCATGCAGTTGAAGCTAAATCATGTATATCACAAGTATTTGAGGCTAAAGCATTTGTTCCGCATAGATTTGAAGCTAAGTCTTCCACTCCGCATTCATTTGAAGCTAAATCATGTTTTTCGCATGGATTTGTAGCTAAATCGTTTCTTTCGCCTGCATTTGAAGCTATATCATTTATATCGCAAGTATTAGAAGCTAAACTATCTGTTTCGCATGGATTTGAAGCTAAGCCTTCTACTTTGCATTGATTGGAAGCAAAATCATGTGTTTCGCATGGATTTGAAGCTAACTCGTTTGTTTCGCATGCAGAGGAAGCTAAATCATGTTTATCACGAGTATCTGAATCTAAACCATTTGTTTCGCATTGATTTGAAGCTAAGCCTTCTACTTCGCCCTGATTTGATACTAAATCATGTGTTTCGCTTGGATTTAAAGCTAACTCGTTTGTTCCGCCTGCATTTGAAGCTATATCATTTATATCTCAAGCATTTGAAGCTAAACCATTCGTATCGCATGGATTTGAAGCTAAGCCTTCTACTTAGCATTGATTTGAAGCTAAATCATTTGTTTCGCATGGAATTGAAGGTAACTGGTTTGTTTCAACTGCAATTGAAGCTATATCATTTATATGGCAAGTATTTGAATCTAAATCATGTGTTTCGCTTGGAATTGAAGCTAACTCAGTTGTTTCGCATGCAGTAGAAGCTAAATCATGCTCATTACAAGTATCTGAATCTAAACCATTTCTTCCGCATTGATTTGAATCTAAGCCTTCTACTTGGCACTGATTTGAAACTAAAACATGTGTTTCGCTTGGATTTAAAGCTAACTCGTTTGTTCCGCCTGCATTTGAAGCTATATCATTTATATCGCAAGCATTTGAAGCTAAACCATTCCTTTCGCATGGATTTGAAGCTAAGCCTTCTACTTCACATTGATTTGAAGCTAAATCATGTGTTTCACATGGATTTGTAGCTAACTCGTTTGTTTCGCCTGCATTTGAAGCTATATCACTTATATTCGCAAGTATTTGAATCTAAATCTTTCGTTTCGCATGGATTTGAATCTAAGCCTTCTACTTCGAATTGATTTGAAGCTTAATCATGTGTTTTGCATGGATTTGTTGCTAACTCGTTTGTTTCGCCTGCACTTGAAGCTATATCATTTACAAGGCAAGTATTTGAAGCTAAATCATGTGTTTCGAATGGATTTGAAGCTAACTCGTTTGTTTCGCCTACATTTGAAGCTATATCATTTATAAGGCAAGTATTTGAAGCTAAATCATTCGTTTCGCATGGATTTGAAGCTAAGTCTTCTACTCCACATTCATTTGAAGCTAAATCATGTATTTTGCTTGGATTTGAAGCTAACTCGTTTGTTTCGCCTGCATTTGAAGCTATATCATTTATAAGGCAAGTATTTGAAGCTAAATCATTCTTTTCGCATGGATTTGAAGCTAAGTCTTCTACTTCGCATTGATTTCAAGCTAAATCATGTGTTTCGCTTGGATTTGTAGCTAACTCGTTTCTTTCGCATGCATTTGAAGCTATATCATTTATATCGCAAGTATTTGAAGCTAAACTATCTGTTTCGCATGGATTTGAAACTAAGCCTTCTACTTTGCATTGATTGGAAGCTAAATCATGTGTTTCGCATGGATTTGAAGCTAACTCGTTTGTTTCGCATGCAGAGGAAGCTAAATCATGTTTATCACAAGTATCTGAATCTAAACCATTTGTTTCGCATTGATTTGAAGCTAAGCCTTCTACTTTGCACTGATTTGAAACTAAATCATGTGTTTCGCTTGGATTTAAAGCTAACTCGTTTGTTCCGCCTGCATTTGAAGCTATATCATTTATATCGCAAGCATTTGAAGCTAAACCATTCGTTCCGCATGGATTTGAAGCTAAGCCTTCTACTTCGCATTGATTTGAAGCTAAATCATGCGTTTCGCTTGGATTTGAAGCTAACTCGTTTGTTTCGCCTGCATTTGAAGCTATATCATTTATAAGGCAAGTATTTGAAGCTAAGTCATTCGTTTCGCATGGATTTGAAGCTAAGCCTTCTACTTCGCATTGATTTGAAGCTAAATCATGTGTTTCGCTTGGATTTGTAGCTAACTCAGTTGTTTCGCATGCAGTTGAAGCTAAATCATGTATATCACAAGTATTTGAGGCTAAAGCATTTGTTCCGCATAGATTTGAAGCTAAGTCTTCCACTCCGCATTCATTTGAAGCTAAATCATGTTTTTCGCATGGATTTGTAGCTAAATCGTTTCTTTCGCCTGCATTTGAAGCTATATCATTTATATCGCAAGTATTAGAAGCTAAACTATCTGTTTCGCATGGATTTGAAGCTAAGCCTTCTACTTTGCATTGATTGGAAGCAAAATCATGTGTTTCGCATGGATTTGAAGCTAACTCGTTTGTTTCGCATGCAGAGGAAGCTAAATCATGTTTATCACGAGTATCTGAATCTAAACCATTTGTTTCGCATTGATTTGAAGCTAAGCCTTCTACTTCGCCCTGATTTGATACTAAATCATGTGTTTCGCTTGGATTTAAAGCTAACTCGTTTGTTCCGCCTGCATTTGAAGCTATATCATTTATATCTCAAGCATTTGAAGCTAAACCATTCGTATCGCATGGATTTGAAGCTAAGCCTTCTACTTAGCATTGATTTGAAGCTAAATCATTTGTTTCGCATGGAATTGAAGGTAACTGGTTTGTTTCAACTGCAATTGAAGCTATATCATTTATATGGCAAGTATTTGAATCTAAATCATGTGTTTCGCTTAGAATTGAAGCTAACTGAGTTGTTTCGCATGCAGTTGAAGCTAAATCATGTATATCACAAGTATTTGAGGCTAAACCGTTTTTTCCGCATAGATTTGAAGCTAAGTCTTCTACTCCGCATTCATTTGAAGCTCAATCATGTGTTTCGCTTGGATTTGAAGCTAACTCGTTTGTGTCGCCTGCATTTGAAACTATATCATCTATAAGGCAAGTATTTCAAGCTAAATCATTCGTTTCGCATGGATTTGAAGCTAAGCCTTCTACTTAGCATTGATTTGAAGCTAAATGATTTGTTTCGCATGGAATTGAAGTTAACTGGTTTGTTTCGCCTGCAATTGAAGCTTTATCATTTTTATGGCAAGTATTTGAAGCTAAATCATGTGTTCCGCTTGGATTTGAAGCTAACTCAGTAGTTTCGCATGCAGTTGAAGCTAAATCATGTATATCACAAGTATTTGAGATTAAACCATTTGTTCCGCATAGATTTGAAGCTAAGTCTTCTACTTCGCATTGATTGCAAGCTAAATCATGTGTTTCACATGGATTTGTAGCTAACTCGTTTGTTTCGCCTGCATTTGAAGCTATATCATTTGTAGCGCAAGCATTTGAAGCTAAACCATTCGTTTCGCATGGATTTGAAGCTAAGCCTTCTACTTCGCATTAATTTGAAACTAAATCATGTGTTTCGCTTGGATTTGAAGCTAACTCGTTTGTTTCGAATGCAGTAGAAGCTAAATCATGCTCATTACAAGTATCTGAATCTAAACCATATCTTCCGCATTGATTTGAAGCTAAGCCTTCTACTTGGCACTGATTTGAAACTAAAACATGTGTTTCGCTTGGATTTAAAGCTAACTCGTTTGTTCCGCCTGCATTTGAAGCTATATCATTTATATCGCAAGCATTTGAAGCTAAACCATTCCTTTCGCATGGATTTGAAGCTAAGCCTTCTACTTCACATTGATTTGAAGCTAAATCATGTGTTTCACATGGATTTGTAGCTAACTCGTTTGTTTCGCCTGCATTTGAAGCTATATCACTTATATTCGCAAGTATTTGAATCTAAATCATTCGTTTCGCATGGATTTGAAGCTAAGTCTTCTACTCCACATTCATTTGAAGCTAAATCATGTGTTTCGCTTGGATTTGAAGCTAACTCGTTTGTTTCGCCTGCATTTGAAGCTATATCACTTATATTCGCAAGTATTTGAATCTAAATCTTTCGTTTCGCATGGATATGAATCTAAGCCTTCTACTTCGAATTGATTTGAAGCTAAATCATGTGTTTTGCATGGATTTGTAGCTAACTCGTTTGTTTCGCCGGCACTTGAAGCTATATCATTTATAAGACAAGTATTTGAATCTAAATCATGTGTTTCGCTTGGATTTGAAGCTAACTCAGTTGTTTCGCATGCAGTTGAAGGTAAATCATGTATATCACAAGTATTTGAGGCTAAACCATTTGTTCCGCATTGATTTGAAGCTAAGTCTGCTACTCTGCATTCACTTGAAGCTAAATCATGTGTTTCGCTTGGATTTGTAGCTAACTCGTTTGTTTCGCCTGCATTTGAAGCTATATCACTTATATTCGCAAGCATTTGAAGCTAAACCATTCGTTTCGCATGGATTTGAAGCTACGCCTTCTACTTCGCATTAATTTGAAACTAAATCGTGTGTTTCGCTTGGATTTGAAGCTAACTCGTTTGTTTCGAATGCAGTGGAAGCTAAATCATGGTTATTACAAGTATCTGAATCTAAACCATTTCTTCCGCATTGATTTGAAGCTAAGCCTTCTACTTGGCACTGATTTGAAACTAAATCATGTGTTTCGCTTGGATTTAAAGCTAACTCGTTTGTTCCGCCTGCATTTGAAGCTATATCATTTATATCGCAAGCATTTGAAGCTAAACCATTCGTTTCGCATGGATTTGAAGCTAAGCCTTCTACTTCGCATTGATTTGCAGATAAATCATTTGTTTCGCATGGAATTGTAGTTAACTGGTTTGTTTCGCCTGCAATTGAAGCTATATCATTTATAAGGCAAGTATTTGAAGCTAAATCATGTGTTTCGCTTGGATTTGAAGCTAACTCGTTTGTTTCGCCTGTATTTGAAGCTATATCATTTATAAGGCAAGTATTTGAAGGTAAATCATTCGTTTCGCATGGATTTGGAGCTAAGGTTTCTACTCCGCTTTCATTTGAAGCTGAATCATGTGTTTCGCTTGGATTTGAAGCTAACTCGTTTGTTTCGCCTGCATTTGAAGCTATATCATTTATACGGCAAGTATTTGAAGCTAAATCATGTGTTTCACATGCATTTGCAGCTTAATCATGTGTTACGCTTGGATTTGACGCTAATTCGTTTGTTTCGCATGCAGTTGAAGCTAAATCATGTCTATCACAAGTATTTGTAGCTAATCCATTTGTTCCGCATGGATTAGAAGATAAGCCTTCTACTTCGCATTGATTTCAAGCTAAATCATGTGTTTCGCTTGGATTTGTAGCTAACTCGTTTCTTTCGCCTGCATTTGAAGCTATATCATTTATATCGCAAGTATTTGAAGCTAAACTATCTGTTTCGCATGGATTTGAAGCTAAGTCTTCTACTCCGCATTCATTTGAAGCTAAATCATGCGTTTCGCTTGGATTTGAAGCTAACTCGTTTGTTTCGCCTGCATTTGAAGCTATATCATTTATAAGGCAAGTATTTGAAGCTAAATCATTCGTTTCGCATGGATTTGAAGCTAAGCCTTCTACTTCGCATTGATTTGAAGCTAAATCATGTGTTTCGCTTGGATTTGTAGCTAACTCAGTTGTTTCGCATGCAGTTGAAGCTAAATCATGTATATCACAAGTATTTGAGGCTAAACCATTTGTTCCGCATAGATTTGAAGCTAAGTCTTCCACTCCGCATTCATTTGAAGCTAAATCATGTTTTTCGCATGGATTTGTAGCTAAATCGTTTCTTTCGCCTGCATTTGAAGCTATATCATTTATATCGCAAGTATTAGAAGCTAAACTATCTGTTTCGCATGGATTTGAAGCTAAGCCTTCTACTTTGCATTGATTGGAAGCAAAATCATGTGTTTCGCATGGACTTGAAGCTAACTCGTTTGTTTCGCATGCAGAGGAAGCTAAATCATGTTTATCACGAGTATCTGAATCTAAACCATTTGTTTCGCATTGATTTGAAGCTAAGCCTTCTACTTCGCCCTGATTTGATACTAAATCATGTGTTTCGCTTGGATTTAAAGCTAACTCGTTTGTTCCGCCTGCATTTGAAGCTATATCATTTATATCTCAAGCATTTGAAGCTAAACCATTCGTATCGCATGGATTTGAAGCTAAGCCTTCTACTTAGCATTGATTTGAAGCTAAATCATTTGTTTCGCATGGAATTGAAGGTAACTGGTTTGTTTCAACTGCAATTGAAGCTATATCATTTATATGGCAAGTATTTGAATCTAAATCATGTGTTTCGCTTGGAATTGAAGCTAACTCAGTTGTTTCGCATGCAGTTGAAGCTAAATCATGTATATCACAAGTATTTGAGGCTAAACCGTTTTTTCCGCATAGATTTGAAGCTAAGTCTTCTACTCCGCATTCATTTGAAGCTAAATCATGTGTTTCGCTTGGATTTGAAGCTAACTCGTTTGTGTCGCCTGCATTTGAAACTATATCATTTATAAGGCAAGTATTTCAAGCTAAATCATTCGTTTCGCATGGATTTGAAGCTAAGCCTTCTACTTAGCATTGATTTGAAGCTAAATCATTTGTTTCGCATGGAATTGAAGTTAACTGGTTTGTTTCGCCTGCAATTGAAGCTTTATCATTTATATGGCAAGTATTTGAAGCTAAATCATGTGTTCCGCTTGGATTTGAAGCTAACTCAGTAGTTTCGCATGCAGTTGAAGCTAAATCATGTATATTACAAGTATTTGAGGCTAAACCATTTGTTCCGCATAGATTTGAAGCTAAGTCTTCTACTTCGCATTGATTGCAAGCTAAATCATGTGTTTCACATGGATTTGTAGCTAACTCGTTTGTTTCGCCTGCATTTGAAGCTATATCATTTGTATCGCAAGCATTTGAAGCTAAACCATTCGTTTCGCATGGATTTGAAGCTAAGCCTTCTACTTCGCATTAATTTGAAACTAAATCATGTGTTTCGCTTGGATTTGAAGCTAACTCGTTTGTTTCGAATGCAGTAGAAGCTAAATCATGCTCATTACAAGTATCTGAATCTAAACCATTTCTTCCGCATTGATTTGAAGCTAAGCCTTCTACTTGGCACTGATTTGAAACTAAAACATGTGTTTCGCTTGGATTTAAAGCTAACTCGTTTGTTCCGCCTGCATTTGAAGCTATATCATTTATATCGCAAGCATTTGAAGCTAAACCATTCCTTTCGCATGGATTTGAAGCTAAGCCTTCTACTTCACATTGATTTGAAGCTAAATCATGTGTTTCACATGGATTTGTAGCTAACTCGTTTGTTTCGCCTGCATTTGAAGCTATATCACTTATATTCGCAAGTATTTGAATCTAAATCATTCGTTTCGCATGGATTTGAAGCTAAGTCTTCTACTCCACATTCATTTGAAGCTAAATCATGTGTTTCGCTTGGATTTGAAGCTAACTCGTTTGTTTCGCCTGCATTTGAAGCTATATCATTTATAAGGCAGGTATTTGAAGCTAAATCATTCTTTTCGCATGGATTTGAAGCTAAGTCTTCTACTTCGCATTGATTTCAAGCTAAATCATGTGTTTCACATGGATTTGTAGCTAACTCGTTTGTTTCGCCTGCATTTGAAGCTATATCACTTATATTCGCAAGTATTTGAATCTATATCTTTCGTTTCGCATGGATATGAATCTAAGCCTTCTACTTCGAATTGATTTGAAGCTAAATCATGTGTTTTGCATGGATTTGTAGCTAACTCGTTTGTTTCGCCGGCACTTGAAGCTATATCATTTATAAGACAAGTATTTGAATCTAAATCTTGTGTTTCGCTTGGATTTGAAGCTAACTCAGTTGTTTCGCATGCAGTTGAAGGTAAATCATGTATATCACAAGTATTTGAGGCTAGACCATTTGTTCCGCATAGATTTGAAGCTAAGTCTGCTACTCCGCATTCACTTGAAGCTAAATCATGTGTTTCGCTTGGATTTGTAGCTAACTCGTTTGTTTCGCCTGCATTTGAAGCTATATCACTTATATTCGCAAGCATTTGAAGCTAAACCATTCGTTTCGCATGGATTTGAAGCTAAGCCTTCTACTTCGCATTAATTTGAAACTAAATCGTGTGTTTCGCTTGGATTTGAAGCTAACTCTTTTGTTTCGAATGCAGTGGAAGCTAAATCATGGTTATTACAAGTATCTGAATCTAAACCATTTCTTCCGCATTGATTTGAAGCTAAGCCTTCTACTTGGCACTGATTTGAAACTAAATCATGTGTTTCGCTTGGATTTAAAGCTAACTCGTTTGTTCCGCCTGCATTTGAAGCTATATCATTTATATCGCAAGCATTTGAAGCTAAACCATTCGTTTCGCATGGATTTGAAGCTAAGCCTTCTACTTCGCATTGATTTGCAGATAAATCATTTGTTTCGCATGGAATTGTAGTTAACTGGTTTGTTTCGCCTGCAATTGAAGCTATATCATTTATAAGGCAAGTATTTGAAGCTAAATCATGTGTTTCGCTTGGATTTGAAGCTAACTCGTTTGTTTCGCCTGTATTTGAAGCTATATCATTTATAAGGCAAGTATTTGAAGGTAAATCATTCGTTTCGCATGGATTTGAAGCTAAGGCTTCTACTCCGCATTCATTTGAAGCTGAATCATGTGTTTCGCTTGGATTTGAAGCTAACTCGTTTGTTTCGCCTGCATTTGAAGCTATATCATTTATACGGCAAGTATTTGAAGCTAAATCATGTGTTTCACATGCATTTGCAGCTTAATGATGTGTTACGCTTGGATTTGAAGCTAACTCGTTTGTTTCGCCTGCATTTGAAGCTATATCACTTATATTCGCAATTATTTGAATCTAAATCTTTCGTTTCGCATGGATATGAATCTAAGCCTTCTACTTCGAATTGATTTGAAGCTAAATCATGTGTTTTGCATGGATTTGTAGCTAACTCGTTTGTTTCGCCGGCACTTGAAGCTATATCATTTATAAGACAAGTATTTGAATCTAAATCATGTGTTTCGCTTGGATTTGAAGCTAACTCAGTTGTTTCGCATGCAGTTGAAGGTAAATCATGTATATCACAAGTATTTGAGGCTAAACCATTTGTTCCGCATAGATTTGAAGCTAAGTCTGCTACTCCGCATTCACTTGAAGCTAAATCATGTGTTTCGCTTGGATTTGTAGCTAACTCGTTTGTTTCGCCTGCATTTGAAGCTATATCACTTATATTCGCAAGCATTTGAAGCTAAACCATTCGTTTCGCATGGATTTGAAGCTAAGCCTTCTACTTCGCATTAATTTGAAACTAAATCATGTGTTTCGCTTGGATTTTAAGCTAACTGGTTTGTTTCGAATGCAGTGGAAACTAAATCATGCTTATTACAAGTATCTGAATCTAAACCATTTCTTCCGCATTGATTTGAAGCTAAGCCTTCTACTTGGCACTGATTTGAAACTAAATCATGTGTTTCGCTTGGATTTAAAGCTAACTCGTTTGTTCCGCCTTCATTTGAAGCTATATCATTTATATCGCAAGCATTTGAAGCTAAACCATTCGTTTCGCATGGATTTGAAGCTAAGCCTTCTACTTCACATTGATTTGAAGCTAAATCATGTGTTTCACATGGATTTGTAGCTAACTCGTTTGTTTCGCCTGCATTTGAAGCTATATCATTTATATTCGCAAGTATTTGAATCTAAATCTTTCGTTTCGCATGGATTTGAGTCTAAGCCTTCTACTTCGAATTGATTTGAAGCTAAATTATGTGTTTTGCATGGATTTGTAGCTAACTCGTTTGATTCGCCTGCACTTGAAGCTATATCATTTATATCGCAAGCATTTGAAGCTAAACCATTCGTTTCGCATGGATTTGAAGCTAAGTCTTCTACTCCACATACATTTGAAGCTAAATCATGTATTTTGCTTGGATTTGAAGCTAACTCGTTTGTTTCGCCTGCATTTGAAGCTATATCATTTATAAGGCAAGTATTTGAAGCTAAATCATTCTTTTCGCATGGATTTGAAGCTAAGTCTTCTACTTCGCATTGATTTCAAGCTAAATCATGTGTTTCACATGGATTTGTAGCTAACTCGTTTGTTTCGCCCGCATTTGAAGCTATATCACTTATATTCGCAAGTATTCGAATCTAAATCTTCCGTTTCGAATGGATTTGAATCTAAGCCTTTTACTTCGAATTGATTTGAAGCTTAATCATGTGTTTTGCATGGATTTGTTGCTAACTCGTTTGTTTCGCCTGCACTTGAAGCTATATCATTTATAAGGCAAGTATTTGAAGCTAAATCATGTGTTTCACATGCATTTGAAGCTAAATCATGTATTTCGCTTGGATTTGAAGCTAACTCGTTTGTTTCGCCTGCATTTGAACCTATATCATTTATAAGGCAAGTATTTGTAGCTAAATCATGTGTTTCGAATGGATTTGAAGCTAACTCGTTTGTTTCGCCTGCATTTGAAGCTATAGCATTTATAAGGCAAGTATTTGAAGCTAAATCATTCGTTTCGCATGGATTTGAAGCTAAGTCTTCTACTCCACATTCATTTGAAGCTAAATCATGTGTTTCGCTTGGATTTGAAGCTAACTCGTTTGTTTCGCCTGCATTTGAAGCTTTATCATTTATAAGGAAAGTATTTGAAGCTAAATCATTCTTTTCGCATGGATTTGAAGCTAAGTCTTCCACTTCGCATTGATTTCAAGCTAAATCATGTGTTTCACATGGATTTGTAGCTAACTCGTTTGTTTCCCCTGCATTTGAAGCTATATCACTTATATTCGCAAGTATTTGAATCTAAATCTTTCGTTTCGCATGGATTTGAATCTAAGCCTTCTACTTCGAATTGATTTGAAGCTTAATCATGTGTTTTGCATGGATTTGTAGCTAACTCGTTTGTTTCGCCTGCACTTGAAGCTATATCATTTATAAGGCAAGTATTTGAATCTAAATCATGTGTTTCGCTTGGATTTGAAGCTAACTCAGTTGTTTCGCATGCAGTTGAAGCTAAATCATGTATATCACAAGTATTTGAGGCTAAACCATTTGTTCCGCATAGATTTGAAGCTAAGTCTTCTACTCCGCATTCATTTGAAGCTAAATCATGCGTTTCGCTTGGATTTGAAGCTAACTCGTTTGTTTCGCCTGCATTTGAAGCTATATCATTTATAAGGCAAGTATTTGAAGCTAAATCATTCGTTTCGCATGGATTTGAAGCTAAGCCTTCTACTTCGCATTGATTTGAAGTTAAATCATGTGTTTCGCTTGGATTTGTAGCTAACTCAGTTGTTTCGCATGCAGTTGAAGCTAAATCATGTATATCACAAGTATTTGAGGCTAAACCATTTGTTCCGCATAGATTTGAAGCTAAGTCTTCCACTCCGCATTCATTTGAAGCTAAATCATGTTTTTCGCATGGATTTGTAGCTAAATCGTTTCTTTCGCCTGCATTTGAAGCTATATCATTTATATCGCAAGTATTAGAAGCTAAAAGATCTGTTTCGCATGGATTTGAAGCTAAGCCTTCTACTTTGCATTGATTGGAAGCAAAATCATGTGTTTCGCATGGATTTGAAGCTAACTCGTTTGTTTCGCATGCAGAGGAAGCTAAATCATGTTTATCACTAGTATCTGAATCTAAACCATTTGTTTCGCATTGATTTGAAGCTAAGCCTTCTACTTCGCCCTGATTTGATACTAAATCATGTGTTACGCTTGGATTTGAAGCTAATTCGTTTGTTTCGCCTGCATTTGGAGCTATATCACTTACATTCGCAAGTATTTGAATATAAATCATTTGTTTCACATGGATTTGAAGCTAAGCCTTCTACTTCGCATTGATTTGAAGCTAAATCATGTGTTTCGCATGGAATTGAAGTTAACTGGTTTGTTTCGCCTGCAATTGAAGCTATATCATTTATATGGCAAGTATTTGAATCTAAATCATGTGTTCCGCTTGGATTTGTAGCTAACTCAGTTGTTTCGCACGCAGTTGAAGCTAAATCATGTATATCACAAGTATTTGAGGCTAAACCATTTGTTCCGCATAGATTTGAAGCTAAGTCTTCTACTCCGCATTCATTTGAAGCTAAATCATGTGTTCCGCTTGGATTTGAAGCTAACTCAGTAGTTTCGCATGCAGTTGAAGCTAAATCATGTATATCACAAGTATTTGAGGCTAAACCATTTGTTCCGCATAGATTTGAAGCTAAGTCTTCTACTTCGCATTGATTTCAAACTAAATCATGTGTTTCACATGGATTTGTAGCTAACTCTTTTGTTTCGCCTGCATTTGAAGCTATATCATTTATAAGGCAAGTATTTGAAGCTAAATCATTCGTTTCGCATGGATTTGAAGCTAAGCCTTCTACTTAGCATTGATTTTAAGCTAAATCATTTGTTTCGCATGGAATTGAAGTTAACTGGTTTGTTTCGCCTGCAATTGAAGCTATATCATTTATATGGCAAGTATTTGAAGCTAAATCATGTGTTCCGCTTGGATTTGAAGCTAACTCAGTAGTTTCGCATGCAGTTGAAGCTAAATCATGTATATCACAAGTATTTGAGGCTAAACCATTTGTTCCGCATAGATTTGAAGCTAAGTCTTCTACTTCGCATTGATTTCAAGCTAAATCATGTGTTTCATATGGATTTGTAGCTAACTCGTTTGTTTCGCCTGCATTAGAAAGTTTTATATCACTTATATTCGCAAGTATTTGAATCTAAATATTTCGTTTCGCATGGATTTGAATCTAAGCCTTCTACTTCGAATTGATTTGAAGCTTAAACATGTGTTTTGCATGGATTTGTAGCTAACTCGTTTGTTTCGCCTGCACTTGAAGCTATATCATTTATAAGGTAAGTATTTGAATCTAAATCATGTGTTTCGCTTGGATTTGAAGCTAACTCAGTTGTTTCCCATGCAGTTGAAGCTAAATCATGTATATCACAAGTATTTGAGGCTAAACCGTTTGTTCCGCAGAGATTTGAAGCTAAGTCTTCTACTCCGCATTCATTTGAAGCTAAATCATGTGTTTCGCTTGGTTTTGAAGCTAACTCGTTTTTGTCGCCTGCATTTGAAGCTATATCATTTATAAGGCAAGTATTTGAAGCTAAATCATTCGTTTCGCATGGATTTGAAGCTAAGCCTTCTACTTAGCATTGATTTGAAGCTAAATCATTTGTTTCGCATGGAATTGAAGTTAACTGGTTTGTTTCGCCTGCAATTGAAGCTATATCATTTATATGGCAAGTATTTGAAGCTAAATCATGTGTTCCGCTTGGATTTGAAGCTAACTCAGTAGTTTCGCATGCAGTTGAAGCTAAATCATGTATATCACAAGTATTTGAGGCTAAACCATTTGTTCCGCATAGATTTGAAGCTAAGTCTTCTACTTCGCATTGATTTCAAGCTAAATCATGTGTTTCATATGGATTTGTAGCTAACTCGTTTGTTTCGAATGCAGTGGAAGCTAAATCATGTTTATTACAAGAATCTGAATCTAAACCATTTCTTCCGCATTGATTTGAAGCTAAGCCTCCTACTTGGCACTGATTTGAAACTAAATCATGTGTTTCGCTTGGATTTAAAGCTAACTCGTTTGTTCCGCCTGCATTTGAAGCTATATCATTTATATTGCAAGCATTTGAAGCTAAACCATTCGTTTCGCATGGATTTGAAGCTAAGCCTTCTACTTCGCATTGATTTGAAGATAAATCATTTGTTTCGCATGGAATTGTAGTTGACTGGTTTGTTTCGCCTGCAATTGAAGCTATATCATTTATAAGGCAAGTATTTGAAGCTAAATCATGTGTTTCGCTTGGATTTGAAGCTAACTCGTTTGTTTCGCCTGTATTTGAAGCTATATCATTTATAAGGCAAGTATTTGAAGGTAAATCATTCGTTTCGCATGGATTTGAAGCTAAGTCTTCTACTCCGCATTCATTTGAAGCTAAATCATGTGTTTCGCTTGGATTTGAAGCTAACTCGTTTGTTTCGCCTGTATTTGAAGCTATATCATTTATAAGGCAAGTATTTGAAGGTAAATCATTCGTTTCGCATGGATTTGAAGCTAAGTCTTCTACTCCGCATTCATTTGAAGCTAAATCATGTGTTTCGCTTGGATTTGAAGCTAACTCGTTTGCGTCGCCTTCATTTGAAGCTATATCACTTATAAGGCAAGTATTTGAAGCTAAATCATTCGTTTCGCATGGATTTGAAGCTAAGCCTTCTACTTAGCATTGATTTGAAGCTAAATCATTTGTTTCGCATGGAATTGAAGTTAACTGGTTTGTTTCGCCTGCAATTGAAGCTATATCATTTATATGGCAAGTATTTGAAGCTAAATCATGTGTTCCGCTTGGATTTGAAGCTAACTCAGTAGTTTCGCATGCAGTTGAAGCTAAATCATGTATATCACAAGTATTTGAGGCTAAACCATTTGTTCCGCATAGATTTGAAGCTAAGTCTTCTACTTCGCATTGATTTCAAGCTAAATCATGTGTTTCACGTGGATTTGAAGCTAACTCGTTTGTTTCGCCTGCATTTGAAGCTATATCATTTGTATCGCAAGCATTTGAAGCTAAACCATTCGTTTCGCATGGATTTGAAGCTAAGCCTTCTACTTCGCATTAATTTGAAACTAAATCATGTGTTTCGCTTGGATTTGAAGCTAACTCGTTTGTTTCGAATGCAGTGGAAGCTAAATCATGTTTATTACAAGAATCTGAATCTAAACCATTTCTTCCGCATTGATTTGAAGCTAAGCCTTCTACTTGGCACTGATTTGAAACTAAATCGTGTGTTTCGCTTGGATTTAAAGCTAACTCGTTTGTTCCGCCTGCATTTGAAGCTATATCATTTATATCGCAAGCATTTGAAGCTAAACCATTCGTTTCGCATGGATTTGAAGCTAAGCCTTCTACTTCGCATTGATTTGAAGATAAATCATTTGTTTCGCATGGAATTGTAGTTGACTGGTTTGTTTCGCCTGCAATTGAAGCTATATCATTTATAAGGCAAGTATTTGAAGCTAAATCATGTGTTTCGCTTGGATTTGAAGCTAACTCGTTTGTTTCGCCTGTATTTAAAGCTATATCATTTATAAGGCAAGTATTTGAAGGTAAATCATACGCTTCGCATGGATTTGAAGCTAAGTCTTCTACTCCGCATTCATTTGAAGCTAAATCATGTGTTTCGCTTGGATTTGAAGCTAACTCGTTTGTGCCGCCTTCATTTGAAGCTATATCATTTATAAGGCAAGTATTTGAAGGTAAATCATTCGTTTCGCATGGATTTGAAGCTAAGTCTTCTACTCCGCATTCATTTGAAGCTAAATCATGTGTTTCGCTTGGATTTGTAGCTAACTCGTTTGTGCCGCCTTCATTTGAAGCTATATCACTTATAAGGCAAGTATTTGAAGCTAAATCATTCGTTTCGCATGGATTTGAAGCTAAGCCTTCTACTTAGCATTGATTTGAAGCTAAATCATTTGTTTCGCATGGAATTGAAGTTAACTGGTTTGTTTCGCCTGCAATTGAAGCTATATCATTTATATGGCAAGTATTTGAAGCTAAATCATGTGTTCCGCTTGGATTTGAAGCTAACTCAGTAGTTTCGCATGCAGTTGAAGCTAAATCATGTATATCACAAGTATTTGAGGCTAAACCATTTGTTCCGCATAGATTTGAAGCTAAGTCTTCTACTTCGCATTGATTTCAAGCTAAATCATGTGTTTCACATGGATTTGTAGCTAACTCGTTTGTTTCGCCTGCATTTGAAACTATATCACTTATATTCGCAAGTATTTGAATCTAAATATTTCGTTTCGCATGGATTTGAATCTAAGCCTTCTACTTCGAATTGATTTGAAGCTTAAACATGTGTTTTGCATGGATTTGTAGCTAACTCGTTTGTTTCGCCTGCACTTGAAGCTATATCATTTGTAAGGCAAGTATTTGAATCTAAATCATGTGTTTCGCTTGGATTTGAAGCTAACTCAGTTGTTTCGCATGCAGTTGAAGCTAAATCATGTATATCACAAGTATTTGAGGCTAAACCGTTTGTTCCGCATAGATTTGAAGCTAAGTCTTCTACTCCGCATTCATTTGAAGCTAAATCATGTGTTTCGCTTGGTTTTGAAGCTAACTCGTTTTTGTCGCCTGCATTTGAAGCTATATCATTTATAAGGCAAGTATTTGAAGCTAAATCATTCGTTTCGCATGGATTTGAAGCTAAGCCTTCTACTTAGCATTGATTTGAAGCTAAATCATTTGTTTCGCATGGAATTGAAGTTAACTGGTTTGTTTCGCCTGCAATTGAAGCTATATCATTTATATGGAAAGTATTTGAAGCTAAATCATGTGTTCCGCTTGGATTTGAAGCTAACTCAGTAGTTTCGCATGCAGTTGAAGCTAAATCATGTATATCACAAGTATTTGAGGCTAAACCATTTGTTCCGCATAGATTTGAAGCTAAGACTTCTACTTCGCATTGATTTCAAGCTAAATCATGTGTTTCACGTGGATTTGAAGCTAACTCGTTTGTTTCGCCTGCATTTGAAGCTATATCATTTGTATCGCAAGCATTTGAAGGTAATCCATTCGTTTCGCATGGATTTGAAGCTAAGCATTCTACTTCGCATTAATTTGAAACTAAATCATGTGTTTCGCTTGGATTTGAAGCTAACTCGTTTGTTTCGAATGCAGTGGAAGCTAAATCATGTTTATTACAAGTATCTGAATCTAAACCATTTCTTCCGCATTGATTTGAAGCTAAGCCTTCTACTTGGCACTGATTTGAAACTAAATCATGTGTTTCGCTTGGATTTAAAGCTAACTCGTTTGTTCCGCCTGCATTTGAAGCTATATCATTTATATCGCTAGCATTTGAAGCTAAACCATTCGTTTCGCATGGATTTGAAGCTAAGCCTTCTACTTCGCATTGATTTGAAGATAAATCATTTGTTTCGCGTGGAATTGTAGTTGACTGGTTTGTTTCGCCTGCAATTGAAGCTACATCATTTATACGGCAAGTATTTGAAGCTAAATCATGTGTTTCTCTTGGATTTGAAGCTAACTCGTTTGTTTCGCCTGTATTTGAAGCTATATCATTTATAAGGCAAGTATTTGAAGGTAAATCATTCGTTTCGCATGGATTTGAAGCTAAGTCTTCTACTCCGCATTCATTTGAAGCTAAATCATGTGTTTCGCTTGGATTTGAAGCTAACTCGTTTGTTTCGCCTGTATTTGAAGCTATATCATTTATAAGGCAAATATTTGAAGGTAAATCATTCGTTTCGCATGGATTTGAAGCTAAGTCTTCTACTCCGCATTCATTTGAAGCTAAATCATGTGTTTCGCTTGGATTTGAAGCTAACTCGTTCGATTCGTATGCAGTTGAAACTAAATCATGTTTATCACAAGTATTTGAAGCTAAACCATTTGTTTCGCATTGATTTGAAGCTAAGTCTACTACTTTGCATTGATTTGAAGCTGAATCATGTGTTTCGCATGGTCTTGAAGCTAACTCGTTTGTTTCGCCTGTATTTGAAGCTATATCATTTATAAGGCAAGTATTTGAAGGTAAATCATTCGTTTCGCATGGATTTGAAGCTAAGTCTTCTACTCCGCATTCATTTGAAGCTAAACCATTCGTTTCGCATGGATTTGAAGCTAAGCCTTCTACTTCGCATTAATTTGAAACTAAATCATGTGTTTCGCTTGGATTTGAAGCTAACTCGTTTGTTTCGAATGCAGTGGAAGCTAAATCATGTTTATTACAAGAATCTGAATCTAAACCATTTCTTCCGCATTGATTTGAAGCTAAGCCTTCTACTTGGCACTGATTTGAAACTAAATCGTGTGTTTCGCTTGGATTTAAAGCTAACTCGTTTGTTCCGCCTGCATTTGAAGCTATATCATTTATATCGCAAGCATTTGAAGCTAAACCATTCGTTTCGCATGGATTTGAAGCTAAGCCTTCTACTTCGCATTGATTTGAAGATAAATCATTTGTTTCGCATGGAATTGTAGTTGACTGGTTTGTTTCGCCTGCAATTGAAGCTATATCATTTATAAGGCAAGTATTTGAAGCTAAATCATGTGTTTCGCTTGGATTTGAAGCTAACTCGTTTGTTTCGCCTGTATTTAAAGCTATATCATTTATAAGGCAAGTATTTGAAGGTAAATCATTCGCTTCGCATGGATTTGAAGCTAAGTCTTCTACTCCGCATTCATTTGAAGCTAAATCATGTGTTTCGCTTGGATTTGAAGCTAACTCGTTTGTGCCGCCTTCATTTGAAGCTATATCATTTATAAGGCAAGTATTTGAAGGTAAATCATTCGTTTCGCATGGATTTGAAGCTAAGTCTTCTACTCCGCATTCATTTGAAGCTAAATCATGTGTTTCGCTTGGATTTGAAGCTAACTCGTTTGTGCCGCCTTCATTTGAAGCTATATCACTTATAAGGCAAGTATTTGAAGCTAAATCATTCGTTTCGCATGGATTTGAAGCTAAGCCTTCTACTTAGCATTGATTTGAAGCTAAATCATTTGTTTCGCATGGAATTGAAGTTAACTGGTTTGTTTCGCCTGCAATTGAAGCTATATCATTTATATGGCAAGTATTTGAAGCTAAATCATGTGTTCCGCTTGGATTTGAAGCTAACTCAGTAGTTTCGCATGCAGTTGAAGCTAAATCATGTATATCACAAGTATTTGAGGCTAAACCATTTGTTCCGCATAGATTTGAAGCTAAGTCTTCTACTTCGCATTGATTTCAAGCTAAATCATGTGTTTCACATGGATTTGTAGCTAACTCGTTTGTTTCGCCTGCATTTGAAACTATATCACTTATATTCGCAAGTATTTGAATCTAAATATTTCGTTTCGCATGGATTTGAATCTAAGCCTTCTACTTCGAATTGATTTGAAGCTTAAACATGTGTTTTGCATGGATTTGTAGCTAACTCGTTTGTTTCGCCTGCACTTGAAGCTATATCATTTGTAAGGCAAGTATTTGAATCTAAATCATGTGTTTCGCTTGGATTTGAAGCTAACTCAGTTGTTTCGCATGCAGTTGAAGCTAAATCATGTATATCACAAGTATTTGAGGCTAAACCGTTTGTTCCGCATAGATTTGAAGCTAAGTCTTCTACTCCGCATTCATTTGAAGCTAAATCATGTGTTTCGCTTGGTTTTGAAGCTAACTCGTTTTTGTCGCCTGCATTTGAAGCTATATCATTTATAAGGCAAGTATTTGAAGCTAAATCATTCGTTTCGCATGGATTTGAAGCTAAGCCTTCTACTTAGCATTGATTTGAAGCTAAATCATTTGTTTCGCATGGAATTGAAGTTAACTGGTTTGTTTCGCCTGCAATTGAAGCTATATCATTTATATGGAAAGTATTTGAAGCTAAATCATGTGTTCCGCTTGGATTTGAAGCTAACTCAGTAGTTTCGCATGCAGTTGAAGCTAAATCATGTATATCACAAGTATTTGAGGCTAAACCATTTGTTCCGCATAGATTTGAAGCTAAGACTTCTACTTCGCATTGATTTCAAGCTAAATCATGTGTTTCACGTGGATTTGAAGCTAACTCGTTTGTTTCGCCTGCATTTGAAGCTATATCATTTGTATCGCAAGCATTTGAAGGTAATCCATTCGTTTCGCATGGATTTGAAGCTAAGCATTCTACTTCGCATTAATTTGAAACTAAATCATGTGTTTCGCTTGGATTTGAAGCTAACTCGTTTGTTTCGAATGCAGTGGAAGCTAAATCATGTTTATTACAAGTATCTGAATCTAAACCATTTCTTCCGCATTGATTTGAAGCTAAGCCTTCTACTTGGCACTGATTTGAAACTAAATCATGTGTTTCGCTTGGATTTAAAGCTAACTCGTTTGTTCCGCCTGCATTTGAAGCTATATCATTTATATCGCTAGCATTTGAAGCTAAACCATTCGTTTCGCATGGATTTGAAGCTAAGCCTTCTACTTCGCATTGATTTGAAGATAAATCATTTGTTTCGCGTGGAATTGTAGTTGACTGGTTTGTTTCGCCTGCAATTGAAGCTACATCATTTATACGGCAAGTATTTGAAGCTAAATCATGTGTTTCTCTTGGATTTGAAGCTAACTCGTTTGTTTCGCCTGTATTTGAAGCTATATCATTTATAAGGCAAGTATTTGAAGGTAAATCATTCGCTTCGCATGGATTTGAAGCTAAGTCTTCTACTCCGCATTCATTTGAAGCTAAATCATGTGTTTCGCTTGGATTTGAAGCTAACTCGTTTGTGCCGCCTTCATTTGAAGCTATATCATTTATAAGGCAAGTATTTGAAGGTAAATCATTCGTTTCGCATGGATTTGAAGCTAAGTCTTCTACTCCGCATTCATTTGAAGCTAAATCATGTGTTTCGCTTGGATTTGAAGCTAACTCGTTTGTGCCGCCTTCATTTGAAGCTATATCACTTATAAGGCAAGTATTTGAAGCTAAATCATTCGTTTCGCATGGATTTGAAGCTAAGCCTTCTACTTAGCATTGATTTGAAGCTAAATCATTTGTTTCGCATGGAATTGAAGTTAACTGGTTTGTTTCGCCTGCAATTGAAGCTATATCATTTATATGGCAAGTATTTGAAGCTAAATCATGTGTTCCGCTTGGATTTGAAGCTAACTCAGTAGTTTCGCATGCAGTTGAAGCTAAATCATGTATATCACAAGTATTTGAGGCTAAACCATTTGTTCCGCATAGATTTGAAGCTAAGTCTTCTACTTCGCATTGATTTCAAGCTAAATCATGTGTTTCACATGGATTTGTAGCTAACTCGTTTGTTTCGCCTGCATTTGAAACTATATCACTTATATTCGCAAGTATTTGAATCTAAATATTTCGTTTCGCATGGATTTGAATCTAAGCCTTCTACTTCGAATTGATTTGAAGCTTAAACATGTGTTTTGCATGGATTTGTAGCTAACTCGTTTGTTTCGCCTGCACTTGAAGCTATATCATTTGTAAGGCAAGTATTTGAATCTAAATCATGTGTTTCGCTTGGATTTGAAGCTAACTCAGTTGTTTCGCATGCAGTTGAAGCTAAATCATGTGTATCACAAGTATTTGAGGCTAAACCGTTTGTTCCGCATAGATTTGAAGCTAAGTCTTCTACTCCGCATTCATTTGATGCTAAATCATGTGTTTCGCTTGGTTTTGAAGCTAACTCGTTTTTGTCGCCTGCATTTGAAGCTATATCATTTATAAGGCAAGTATTTGAAGCTAAATCATTCGTTTCGCATGGATTTGAAGCTAAGCCTTCTACTTAGCATTGATTTGAAGCTAAATCATTTGTTTCGCATGGAATTGAAGTTAACTGGTTTGTTTCGCCTGCAATTGAAGCTATATCATTTATATGGAAAGTATTTGAAGCTAAATCATGTGTTCCGCTTGGATTTGAAGCTAACTCAGTAGTTTCGCATGCAGTTGAAGCTAAATCATGTATATCACAAGTATTTGAGGCTAAACCATTTGTTCCGCATAGATTTGAAGCTAAGACTTCTACTTCGCATTGATTTCAAGCTAAATCATGTGTTTCACGTGGATTTGAAGCTAACTCGTTTGTTTCGCCTGCATTTGAAGCTATATCATTTGTATCGCAAGCATTTGAAGGTAATCCATTCGTTTCGCATGGATTTGAAGCTAAGCATTCTACTCCGCATTCATTTGAAGCTAAATCATGTGTTTCGCTTGGATTTGAAGCTATCTCGTTTGTTTCGCCTGCATTTGAAGCTATATCATTTATAAGGCAAGTATTTGAATCTAATTCATTCGTTTCGCATGGATTTGAAGCTAAGCCTTCTACTTCGCATTGATTTGAAACTAAATCACGTGTTTCGCTTGGATTTGAAGCTAACTCGTTTGTTTCGCATGCAGTTGAAGCTAAATCATGTCTATCACAAGTATTTGTAGCTAATCCATTTGTTCCGCATGGATTAGAAGACAAGCCTTCTACTTCGCATTGATTTCAAGCTAAATCATGTGTTTCGCACGGATTTGTAGCTAACTCGTTTCTTTCGCCTGCATTTGAAGCTATATCATTTGTATCGCAAGCAATTGAAGCTAAACCATTCGGTTCGCATGGATTTGAAGCTAAGCCTTCTACTTCGCATTAATTTGAAAGTAAACCATGTGTTTCGCTTGGATTTGAAGCTAACTCGTTTGTTTCGCATGCAGAGGAAGCTAAATCATGTTTATCACAAGTATCTGAAGCTAAACTATCTGTTTCGCATGGATTTGAAGCTAAGCCTTCTACTTTGCATTGATTTCAAATTAAATCATGTGTTTCGCATGGATTTGTAGCTAACTCGTTTCTTTCGCCTGCATTTGAAGCTATATCATTTGTATCGCAAGCATTTGAAGCTAAACCATTCGTTTCGCATGGATTTGAAGCTAAGCCTTCTACGTTGCATTGATTGGAAGCTAAATCATGTGTTTCACATGGATCTGAAGCTAACTCGTTTGTTTCGCATGCAGTGGAAGCTAAATCATGTTTATCACAAGTATCTGAATCTAAACCATTTGTTTCGCATTGATTTGAAGATAAGCCTTCTACTTGGCACTGATTTGAAACTAAATCATGTGTTTCGCTTGGATTTAAAGCTAACTCGTTTGTTCCGCCTGCATTTGAAGCTATATCATTTATATCGCAAGTATTTGAAGCTAAACCATTCGTTTCGTATGGATTTGAAGCTAAGTCTTCTACTCCGCATTCATTTGAAGCTAAATCATGTGTTTCGCTTGGATTTGAAGCTATGTCGTTTGTTTCGCATGCAGTGGACGCTAAATCATGTTTATTACAAGAATCTGAATCTAAACCATTCCTTTCGCATTGATTTGAAGCTAAGCCTTCTACTTGGCACTGATTTGAAACTAAATCATGTGTTTCGCTTGGATTTAAAGCTAACTCGTTTGTTCCGCCTGCATTTGAAGCTATATCATTTATATCGCAAGTATTTGAAGCTAAACCATTCGTTTCGCATTGATTTGAAGCTAAGCCTTCTACTTGGCACTGATTTGAAACTAAATCATGTGTTTCGCTTGGATTTAAATCTAACTCGTTTGTTCCGCCTGCATTTGAAGCTATATCATTTATATCGCAAGTATTTGAAGCTAAACCATTCGTTTCGTATGGATTTGAAGCTATGTCTTCTACTCCGCATTCATTTGAAGCTAAATCATGTGTTTCGCTTGGATTTGAAGCTATCTCGTTTGTTTCGCCTGCATTTGAAGCTATATCATTTATAAGGCAAGTATTTGAATCTAATTCATTCGTTTCGCATGGATTTGAAGCTAAGCCTTCTACTTCGCATTGATTTGAAACTAAATCATGTGTTTCGCTTGGATTTGAAGCTAACTCGTTTGTTTCGCATGCAGTTGAAGCTAAATCATGTCTATCACAAGTATTTGTAGCTAATCCATTTGTTCCGCATGGATTAGAAGACAAGCCTTCTACTTCGCATTGATTTCAAGCTAAATCATGTGTTTCGCACGGATTTGTAGCTAACTCGTTTCTTTCGCCTGCATTAGAAGCTATATCATTTGTATCGCAAGCAATTGAAGCTAAACCATTCGGTTCGCATGGATTTGAAGCTAAGCCTTCTACTTCGCATTAATTTGAAAGTAAACCATGTGTTTCGCTTGGATTTGAAGCTAACTCGTTTGTTTCGCATGCAGAGGAAGCTAAATCATGTTTATCACAAGTATCTGAATCTAAACCATTTGTTCCGCATTGATTTGAAGCTAAGCTTTCTACTTCGCATTGATTTGAAGCTAAATCATGTGTTTCGCTTGGATTTGTAGCTAACTCAGTTGTTTCGCATGCAGTTGAAGCTAAATCATGTATATCACAAGTATTTGAGGTTAAACCATTTGTTCCGCATAGATTTGAAGCTAAGTCTTCTACTCCGCATTCATTTGAAGCTAAATCATGTCTTTCGCTTGGATTTGAAGCTAACTCGTTTGATTCACATGCAGTTGAAGCTAAATCATAAATATCTGAAGCTAAATAATTTGTTTCGCATGCAGTTGAAGTAGAATCATGAATATCACAAGTATTTGAAAATAAACCATTTGTTTCGCGTGGATTTGAAGCTAATCGTTCTACTCCGCACTGATTTGAAGCTAAATCATGTGTTTTGCTTGAATTTGAAACTAACTCATTTCTTACGCATGCAGTTGATCCTAAATCATGTATCTCAGAAGTATTAGAGGCTGAACCATATTTATCGCAAGGATTTGAAGCTAAGACTTCTGCTTCGCATTGATTTGAAGCTAAATCATGTGTTTCGCTTGGATTTGTAGCTAACTCGTATGTTTCGCCTGCCTTTTAAGCTATATCATTTATAAGGCAAGTATTTTGAAGCTAAATCATTCGTTTCGCATGGATTTGAAGCTAAGCCTACTACTTCGCATTGATATGAAGCTAAATCATTTGTTTCGCATGGATTTGAAGCTAACTCGTTTCTTTCGCCTGCATTTGAAGCTATATCATTTATATCGCAAGTATCTGAAGCTAAACTATCTGTTTCGCATGGATTTGAAGCTAAGCCTTCTACTTTGCATTGATTTCAAATTAAATCATGTGTTTCGCATGGATTTGTAGCTAACTCGTTTCTTTCGCCTGCATTTGAAGCTATATCATTTGTATCGCAAGCATTTGAAGCTAAACCATTCGTTTCGCATGGATTTGAAGCTAAGCCTTCTACTTTGCATTGATTGGAAGCTAAATCATGTGTTTCACATGGATCTGAAGCTAACTCGTTTGTTTCGCATGCAGTGGAAGCTAAATCATGTTTATCACAAGTATCGGAATCTAAACCATTTGTTTCGCATTGATTTGAAGATAAGCCTTCTACTTGGCACTGATTTGAAACTAAATCATGTGTTTCGCTTGGATTTAAAGCTAACTCGTTTGTTCCGCCTGCATTTGAAGCTATATCATTTATATCGCAAGTATTTGAAGCTAAACCATTCGTTTCGTATGGATTTGAAGCTAAGTCTTCTACTCCGCATTCATTTGAAGCTAAATCATGTGTTTCGCTTGGATTTGAAGCTATCTCGTTTGTTTCGCATGCAGTGGACGCTAAATCATGTTTATTACAAGTATCTGAATCTAAACCATTCCTTTCGCATTGATTTGAAGCTAAGCCTTCTACTTGGCACTGATTTGAAACTAAATCATGTGTTTCGCTTGGATTTAAAGCTAACTCGTTTGTTCCGCCTGCATTTGAAGCTATATCATTTATATCGCAAGTATTTGAAGCTAAACCATTCGTTTCGCATTGATTTGAAGCTAAGCCTTCTACTTGGCACTGATTTGAAACTAAATCATGTGTTTCGCTTGGATTTAAAGCTAACTCGTTTGTTCCGCCTGCATTTGAAGCTATATCATTTATATCGCAAGTATTTGAAGCTAAACCATTCGTTTCGTATGGATTTGAAGCTAAGTCTTCTACTCCGCATTCATTTGAAGCTAAATCATGTGTTTCGCTTGGATTTGAAGCTATCTCGTTTGTTTCGCCTGCATTTGAAGCTATATCATTTATAAGGCAAGTATTTGAATCTAATTCATTCGTTTCGCATGGATTTGAAGCTAAGCCTTCTACTTCGCATTGATTTGAAACTAAATCATGTGTTTCGCTTGGATTTGAAGCTAACTCGTTTGTTTCGCATGCAGTTGAAGCTAAATCATGTCTATCACAAGTATTTGTAGCTAATCCATTTGTTCCGCATGGATTAGAAGACAAGCCTTCTACTTCGCATTGATTTCAAGCTAAATCAAGTGTTTCGCACGGATTTGTAGCTAACTCGTTTCTTTCGCCTGCATTTGAAGCTATATCATTTGTATCGCAAGCAATTGAAGCTAAACCATTCGGTTCGCATGGATTTGAAGCTAAGCCTTCTACTTCGCATTAATTTGAAAGTAAACCATGTGTTTCGCTTGGATTTGAAGCTAACTCGTTTGTTTCGCATGCAGAGGAAGCTAAATCATGTTTATCACAAGTATCTGAAGCTAAACTATCTGTTTCGCATGGATTTGAAGCTAAGCCTTCTACTTTGCATTGATTTCAAATTAAATCATGTGTTTCGCATGGATTTGTAGCTAACTCGTTTCTTTCGCCTGCATTTGAAGCTATATCATTTGTATCGCAAGCATTTGAAGCTAAACCATTCGTTTCGCATGGATTTGAAGCTAAGCCTTCTACGTTGCATTGATTGGAAGCTAAATCATGTGTTTCACATGGATCTGAAGCTAACTCGTTTGTTTCGCATGCAGTGGAAGCTAAATCATGTTTATCACAAGTATCTGAATCTAAACCATTTGTTTCGCATTGATTTGAAGATAAGCCTTCTACTTGGCACTGATTTGAAACTAAATCATGTGTTTCGCTTGGATTTAAAGCTAACTCGTTTGTTCCGCCTGCATTTGAAGCTATATCATTTATATCGCAAGTATTTGCAGCTAAACCATTCGTTTCGTATGGATTTGAAGCTAAGTCTTCTACTCCGCATTCATTTGAAGCTAAATCATGTGTTTCGCTTGGATTTGAAGCTATCTCGTTTGTTTCGCATGCAGTGGACGCTAAATCATGTTTATTACAAGTATCTGAATCTAAACCATTCCTTTCGCATTGATTTGAAGCTAAGCCTTCTACTTGGCACTGATTTGAAACTAATCATGTGTTTCGCTTGGATTTAAAGCTAACTCGTTTGTTCCGCCTGCATTTGAAGCTATATCATTTATATCGCAAGTATTTGAAGCTAAACCATTCGTTTCGCATTGATTTGAAGCTAAGCCTTCTACTTGTCACTGATTTGAAACTAAATCATGTGTTTCGCTTGGATTTAAAGCTAACTCGTTTGTTCGGCCTGCATTTGAAGCTATATCATTTATATCGCAAGTATTTGAAGCTAAACCATTCGTTTCGTATGGATTTGAAGCTAAGTCTTCTACTCCGCATTCATTTGAAGCTAAATCATGTGTTTCGCTTGGATTTGAAGCTATCTCGTTTGTTTCGCCTGCATTTGAAGCTATATCATTTATAAGGCAAGTATTTGAATCTAATTCATTCGTTTCGCATGGATTTGAAGCTAAGCCTTCTACTTCGCATTGATTTGAAACTAAATCATGTGTTGCGCTTGGATTTGAAGCTAACTCGTTTGTTTCGCATGCAGTTGAAGCTAAATCATGTCTATCACAAGTATTTGTAGCTAATCCATTTGTTCCGCATGGATTAGAAGACAAGCCTTCTACTTCGCATTGATTTCAAGCTAAATCATGTGTTTCGCACGGATTTGTAGCTAACTCGTTTCTTTCGCCTGCATTTGAAGCTATATCATTTGTATCGCAAGCAATTGAAGCTAAACCATTCGGTTCGCATGGATTTGAAGCTAAGCCTTCTACTTCGCACTAATTTGAAAGTAAACCATGTGTTTCGCTTGGATTTGAAGCTAACTCGTTTGTTTCGCATGCAGAGGAAGCTAAATCATGTTTATCACAAGTATCTGAATCTAAACCATTTGTTCCGCATTGATTTGAAGCTAAGCTTTCTTCTTCGCATTGATTTGAAGCTAAATCATGTGTTTCGCTTGGATTTGTAGCTAACTCAGTTGTTTCGCATGCAGTTGAAGCTAAATCATGGATATCACAAGTATTTGAGGCTAAACCATTTGTTCCGCATAGATTTGAAGCTAAGTCTTCTACTCCGCATTCATTTGAAGCTAAATCATGTCTTTCGCTTGGATTTGAAGCTAACTCGTTTGATTCACATGCCAGTTGAAGCTAAATCATAAATATCTGAAGCTAAATAATTTGTTTCGCATGCAGTTGAAGTAGAATCATGAATATCACAAGTATTTGAAAATAAACCATTTGTTTCGCGTGGATTTGAAGGCTAATCGTTCTACTCCGCACTGATTTGAAGCTAAATCATGTGTTTTGCTTGAATTTGAAACTAACTCATTTCTTTCGCATGCAGTTGATCCTAAATCATGTATCTCAGAAGTATTAGAGGCTGAACCATATTATCGCAAGATTTGAAGCTAAGACTTCTACTTCGCATTGAATTAAAGCTAAATCATGTGTTTCGCTTGGATTTGAAGCTAGCTCGTTTGTTTCGCAAGCAGTTGAAGCTGAATCATGAATATCACAAGTTTTTGAAGATAAACCATTCGTTTGGCATGGATTTGAAGCTAATCGTTCTACTTCGCATTAATTTAAAGCTAAATCATGTGTTTCGTATAGATTTGAATATAACTCGTTTGTTTCGCCTTGCATTTGAAGCTATATCATTTATAAGGAAAGTATTTGAAGCTAAATCATGTGTTTCGCTTGGATTTGTAGCTAACTCAGATGTTTCGCATGCAGTTGAAGCTAAATCATGTATATCACAAGTATTTGAGCTAAACCATTTGTTCCGCATAGATTTGAAGCTAAGTCTTCTATTCCGCATTCATTTGAAGCTAAATCATGTGTTTCGCTTGGATTTGTAGCTAACTCAGATGTTTCGCATGCCAGTTGAAGCTAAATCATGTATATCACATGTATTTGAAGCTAAACCATTTGTTCTGCCTGGATTTGAAGCTAAGCCTTCTACTTGGCATTGATTTGAAGCTAAATAATGTGTATCACATGGATTTGTAGCTTACTCATTTGTTTCGCTGCGTTGAAGCTGTATCACTTATATCGCAAGTATTTGAATCTAAATAATTTGTTTCGCATGAATTTGAAGCTATACTTTCCACATCGCATTGATTTGTAGCTAAATCATGTGTTTCGCTTGGACTTGAAGCTAACTCGTTTGTTCCGCATGCAGTAGAAGCTAAATCATGTACAGCACAAATGATTGTAGCTAAACCATTTGTGTGGCATGGATTTGAAGCTAAGCCTTCTACTTCGTATTGATTTGAAGCTAAATCATATGTTTCGCTTGGATTGGAAGCTAACTCGTTTGTTTCGCATGCAGTCGAAGCTAAATCATGTATATCACAAGTATTTGAAGCTGGTCCAGTTGTTTCGCGCAGCTCCAATCCATGCGAAACAAATGATTTAGCTTCAAAACAATACAACGTAGAAGGCTTAGCTTCAAATCCATGCGGAACAAATGATTTAGCTTCAAATACTTGTGATATATGTGATATAGATTCAACTGCAGGAGTAACAAACGAAATAGCTTCAAATCCATGCGAAACATATGATTTAGCTTCAAACACTTGTGATATAAGTGATATATCTTCAAATGCAGTCGAACACACGAGTTAGCTTCAATCAAAACGAAACAGATGATTTAGCTTTAAATCCATACGAACGCGTGATTTGGCTTCAATTCATACGAAATACATGGGTTTAGATACAAATACTTGTGATATACATAATTTAGATTCAACTGCATGCGAAACAAAAGTGTTAGCCTCAAATCCAAGCGAAACACATGATTTAGCTTCAAATCAATGAGAAGTAGAAGACGTATCTTCAAATCCATGCGACACAAATTATTTAGCTTCAAATACTAGCGATATAAATGATATAGGTTCAATTGCATGCGAAACAACTAGTGAGCTTCAAATCCAAGCGAAACACATGATTTAGCATCAAATCAATGCGAAGTATATGGCGTAGCTACAAATCCGTGCGAAACACATGGTTTAGCTTCACATACTTGCGATATACATGATTTAGCTTCAACTGCATGCGAAACATACGAGTTAGCTTCAAATCCATGCGAAACACATGATTTAGCTTCAAATCAATGCGAAGTAGAACGAATAGCTTCAAATCCATGCGACACAATTGATTTCGCTTCAAATACATGCGATATAGTTAATATAGCCTTAATGCAGGCGAATCAAAGGAGTTAGCTCCGAATAGAGGCTCAAAAAATTGTTTAGCTTAGGATACTTATGATATACATGAATTCCGCTTCAACTGCCTGCGAAACAAACGAGTTAGCCTCAATCCAAGCGAAACACATGATTTGCTGCAAATCAAAGCGATGTGGAAGGCTTAGCTTCAAATCCACGCGAAACAAATGATTTAGCTTCAAACACTTGTGATATAAGTGATATAGCTTCAAATGCAGGCGAAACACACGAGTTAGCTTCATCAAAACGAAACACATGATTTAGCTTTAAATCCATACCAAACACGTGATTTGGCTTCAAACTCATACGAAATACATGGTTTAGATACAAATGCTTGTGATATACATAATTTAGATTCAACTGCATGCGAAACGAACGGGGTTAGCTTCAAATCCGTGAGAAACACGTGGTTTAGCTTCAAATTCATGCGAATCAAATGGTTCAGTTTCAAATACTTGTGAAAAACATGATTTAGCTTCAACTGCATGCGAAACACATGTTTTAGCTTAATATTCATGCGAAACGAATGGTTCAGCACCAACTACTTGTAATATACATGATTTAGCTTCAACTGCATGTGAATCAAACGTGTTTGCTTAAGCTCCAAGCGAACCAATGATTTAGCCTTAAATCAATGCGATGTAGAAGGTTTTGCTTCAAATAAATGAGAAAAAATTATTTAGCTTCAAGATACTTGCGATATAAATTATATAGCTTCAATGCAGGAGGAACAAACGAGTTAGCTCCAAATCTATGCGAAACACATGATTTAGCTGCAAATTCATCCGAAACAGATGGTTTAGCTGCATATTCTTGCGAATCAAATGGCTTAGCTTCAGACACTTGTGAGATACATGATTTACCTTAACTGCATGCGAAACAAACGTGTTAGCTTCAAATCCATGCGAAACACATGATTTAGCTTCAAATCAACGCGAAGTAGAAGGCTTAGCTTCAAATCCATGAGAAACAAATGATTTAGGTTCAGATACTTGCGATGTAAGTGATGCAAATTCAAATGCCGGCGAAACAAACGAGTTAGCTTCGAATCCATGCGAAACACATGATTTAGCTTCAAATCAATGTGAAGTAGAACGTTTAACTCCAAATCCGTGCGAAACAAATCATTTAGCTTCAGATACTTGCGATACAAGGGATATAGCATCAAATGCAGGCGAAACGAACGAGATAGCATCATATCCATGCGAAACAAATGACTATCTTCAAATCAATGCGAAGTAGAAGTCTTAGCTTCAAATGCATGCGAAACAGATGGGTTAGCTTCAAATAGTTGCGATATAAATGATATAGCTGAAAATGCAGGCGAAACAAACGAGTTAGCTTCAAATCCATGCGAAACAAATGATTTAGCGTCAAATACTTGCGTTATAAATGATATAGCTTCTAATCCATGCGAAACTCACGATTTAGCTTCAAATCAATGCGAACTAGATGTTTTAGATTCAAATCCATGCCAAACAAATAATTTAGATTCAGATACTTGGGATATATGTGATATAGCTTCAAATGCAGACGAAACAAAACGAGTTAGCTTCAAAATCCATGCGATACAAATGACTTAGCTACAACTCAATGCGAAGTAGAAGGCTTAGCTTCAAATCAATGCGAAACAAATGATTTTTCTTCAAATCAATACGAAGTAGAAGGCTTAGCTTCAAATGCTTGCGAATCAAATGGTTTAGCTTCAAATACTCACGATCTAAATGAAGTAGGTTCAACTGCATGCGAAACAAACGAGTTAGCTTCAAATCCAAGCGAAACACATGACTTAGCTTCAAATCAATGCGAAGTAAAAGGCTTAGCTTCGAATCCGTGCGAAACAAATGATTCAGCTTCAAATAATTCGATATAATAGATTTAGCTTCAAATGCAGACGTAACAAACGAGTTAGCTTCAAATCCAAGCGAAACACATGATTTAACTTCAAATCAATGCGATGCAGATGGATTAGCTTCAAATCCATGCGAAACAAATGATTTTTTTCAATTTCTTGCGATACAAGTGATATAGATTCGTATGGAGGCGAAACAATCGAGATAGCTTCAAATCCCAGCGAAACACATGATTTAGCTTCAATTTCATGCGAAGCAGAAGGCTTAGCTTCAAATCCATGCGAAACGAATGGTTTAGCTTCAAATACTTGCGAATTTAAGTGATATAGCTTCTTAATGCAGGCGAAACAATCGAGTTAGCTTCAAATCAATGCGAAGTAGAAGGCTTATCTTCAAATCCATGCGAAACAAATGGTTTAGCGTCAAGTACTTGTTTTATACATGGTGTAGCTTCAAATGCAGACGAAACAAACGAGTTAGCTTCAAATCAATGCGAAGTAGAAGGCTTATCTTCAAATCCATGCGAAACAAATGGTTTAGCTTCAAATACTAGTGTTATACATGATTTAGCTTCAACTGCATGCGTATCAAACGAGTTAGCTTCAAATCCATGCGAATCACATGATTTAGTTTCAAATTAATGCGAACTAGAAGATTTAGCTTCAAATCCATGCGAAACAAATGGTTTAGCTTCAAATACTTGTGATATACATGAATCAGCTTCAACTGCATGCGGAACAAACGAGTTAGCTTCAAATCCACGCGAAACATATGATTTAGCTACAATCAATGCGAAGTAGAGGGCTTAGCTTCAAATCCATGCGAATCGAATGGTTTAGCTTCAAATACATGTGATATACATGATTTATTTTCAAATGCACGCGAAGCAAAAGAGTTAGCTTCAAATCAATGCGGAACACGTGATTTAGCTTCAAATGAATTCGAAGGACAAGGCTTAGATTCAAATCCATGTGAAACAAATGATTTAGCTTCAAATCAATGCGAAGTAGAAGGCATAGCTTCAAATCCACGCGAAACAAATGGTTTACCTACAAATACTTGTGATATACATTATTTAGCTACAACTGCATGCGAAATGAACGAGTTAGCTTCAAATCCATGCGAAACACATGATTAAGATTCAAATCAATGCGATGTAGATGGTTTGCTAAAAATCCATGCCATACACAAGATTTAGCTTCAAATCAATGCGATGTAGAAGGTTCAGCTTCAAATCCATGCGACACATATGATTTAGCTTCAAATACTTGCGATATAAGTGATATAACTTCAAAAGCTGGAGTCACAAACGAGGTGGCTTCAATTCCATGCGCAACAAATTATGTAGCTTCAAATCAATGCGATGTAGAAGGCTTAGCTTCAAATCCAAGCGAAAGAAATAATTTAGCATCAGATACTTGCGATATAAGTGATATAGCTTCAAATGCAGGGGAAACAAACGAGTTAGCTTCAAATCTACGCAAAACACATGATTAAGCTTCAAATCAATGCTATGTAGAAGGTTTAGCTTCAAATCCAAGCTAAACAAATGATTTAGCTTCAGATACTTGCGATATAAGTGATATAGCCTCAAATGCAGACGAAACAAACGAGTTAGCTTGAAATCTAAGCGAAAGAAATGATTTAGCTTGAAATCGATGCGATAGAGATGGCTTAGCATCAAAGGCAAGCGAAACACATGATTTAGCTTCAAATCAATGCGATGTAGAAGGTTTAGCTTCAAATCAATAAGAGGTAGAAGGTTTAGCTTCAAATCAATGCGATGTAGAAGGTTTAGCTTCAAATCCATGCGATGCACATGATTTAGCTTCAAATCAATGCGATGTAGTAGGTTCAGCTTCAAATCCATGCGACACAATTGATTTAGCGTCAGATACTTGAGATATAAATGATACAGCTTCAAATGCAGGGGAAACAAATGAGTTAGCTTCAAATTCATGCAAAACACACGATTTAGCTTCAAATCAATGCGATGTAGAAGGTTTAGTTTCAAATCCATGCGATACACATGATTTAGCTTCAAATCAATGCGATGTAGTAGGTTCAGCTTCAAATCCATGCGACTCATATGATTTAGCTTCAAATACTTGCGATATAACTGATATAGCTTCAAAGGCAGGAGGAACAAACGAGGTAGCTTCAATTACATGCGAAACAAATGACTTCGCTTCAAATCAACTCGAAGTACAAGGCTAAGGTTCAAATCAATTCGAAACAAATGGTTTAGATACAAATACTCGTGATATACGTTATTTAGATATAACTGCATGCGCAACGAACGAGTTAGCTTCAAATCCATGCGATGTAGAAGGTTTAGCTTCAAATCAATGGGAAACAAATGATTTAGCTTCAGATGCTTGCGATATAAGTGATATAGCTTCAAATGCAGGAGGAACGAACGAGATAGCTTCAAATCCATGCGAAACACATGATTCAGCTGCAAATCAATGCGATGTAGAAGGTTTAGCTTGAAATCCATGCCAAACACATGATTTAGCTTCAAATCCATGGGATGAAGAAGGTTTAGCTTCAAATCCATGCGAAACACATTATTTAGCTGCAAATCAGTGCGAAGTAGAAGGCTCAGGTTCAAATCCATGCGATTCAAATGGTTCATCTTCAAATACTTCTGAAAGACATGATTTAGCTTCAACTGCATGCGAAACGAACGAGTTAGCTTCAAATCAATAATATGAAGCAGGTTTAGTTTCAAATCAATTCGATGTAGAAGATTTAGCTTCAACTCCATGCGACACAATTGATTAAGCGTCAGATACTTGCGATGTAAGTGATATAGCTTCAAATGCAGGGGAAACAAACGAGTTAGCATCAAATTCATGCAAAACACACGATTAAGCTTCAAGTCAATGATATGTAGAAGGTTTAGCTTAAAAAACAATGCGACACAATGCGGCAGATATTTGCGATATGAGTGATATAGCTTCAAATGCAGACGAAAAAAACGAGTTAGCTTCAAATTCAAGCGGAACACATGATTTAGCTTCAAATTAATGCGAAGTAGAGGGCTTAGCATCAAATCCATGCGATACGAATGATTTAGCTTCAAATACTTGCGATATGAATGAAACAGCTTCAAATGCAGACAAAACAAACGAGTTAGCTTCACATCCGTGCGAAACATATGATTTAGCTTCAAATCAATGCGATGTAGAAGATTTAGCTTCAAATTCCATGCGAAACACATGAGTTAGCTTCAAATCAACTCGAAGTACACGGCTAAGGTTCAAATCAATTCGAAACAAATGGTTTAGATACAAATACTTGTGATATACGTTATTTAGATATAACTGCATGCGCAACGAACGAGTTAGCTTCAAATCCATGCGAAACACATGATCTAGCATCAAGTCAATGCGATGTAGAAGGTTTAGCTTCAAATCTATGCGAAACACATGATTTAGCTTCAAATCAATGCGATGAAGAAGGTTTAGCTTCAAATCCGCCGAAACAAATGATTTAGCTTCAAATACTTGCGATATATGTGATATAGCTTCAAATACAGGAGAGGCAAATGAGTTAGCATCAAATCTATGCGAAACACATGATTTAGCTTCAAATCAATTCGAAGGACAAGGCTTAGATTCAAATCCATGCGAAACGAATGATTTAGCTTCAAATTAATGCGATGTAGAAGGTTTAGCTTCACATTCATGCGACACAAATGATTTAGCGTCAGATACTTGCGATATAAGTGATATAGCATCAAATGCAGAGGAAGCAAACGAGTTAGCTTCAAATTCATGCAAAACACACGATTAAGTTTCAGATCAATGATATGTAGACGGTTCAGCTTAAAAAACAATGCGACACAAATGATTTAGCATCAGATACTTGCGATATGAGCGATATAGCTTCAAATGCTGACGAAACAAACGGGTTAGCTTCAAATCCACGCGAAACACATGATTTACCTTCAAATCAATAAGATGTTGAATGTTTAGCTTCAAATCCAAACGAAGCGCATGATTTAGCTTCAAACCAATGCGATGTAGAAGGTTTAGCATCAATTCCTTGCGAAACAAATGACTTAGCTTCAAACACTTGGGATATAAGTGATATAGCTTCAAATGCAGACGAATCAAACGAGTTAGCATCGAAATCCATGCGATACACGTGATTTAGCTTCGAATCAATGCGAAGTAGAAGGCTAAGCTTCAAATTAATGCAGAAAAATGATTTAGCTTCAGATACTTGCGATATAGGTGATGTAGCTTCAAATCCATGCGAAACACATGATTTAGCTTCAAACCAATGTGATGTAGAAGGTTTAGCTTCAAATCCGCGCGAAACAAATGATTTACATTCAAATACTTGCGATATAAGTGATATAGCTTCGAATGCAGGAGAGACAAATGAGTTAGCTTCAAATCTATGCGAAACACATGATTTAGCTTCAAATCAATGCGATGAAGAAGGTTTAGCTTCAAATCCGCCGAAACAAATGATTTAGCTTCAAATACTTGCGATATAAGTGATATAGCTTCAAATGCAGGAGAGGCAAATGAGTTAGCTTCAAATCCATGCGAAACACATGATTTAGCTTCAAACCAATGCGATGTAGAAGGCTTAGCTTCAAATGCATGCGAATCAAATGGATCAGTTTCAAATCCATGCAAAACACGTGATTTAGTTTCCAATCAATGCAAAGTAGAAGGCTTAGCTTCAAATCCATGCGAAACAAATGGTTTAGCTTCAAATACTTGCGATATAAGTGATATAGCTTCAAATGCAGGCGGAACAAACGAGTTAGCTTAAAATCCATGCGAAACACACGATTGTGTTTCAAAACAATGCGAAGATGAAGGCTTAGCATCTAATCCATGCGAAATAAATGAGTTACCATCAAATACTTGCGATATAAATGAAATAGCTTCAAATCCATGCAAAACAAATGATTTAGCACAGGAACTTGCGACATGAGTGATATAGCTTCAAATGCAGGGGAAACAAACGTGTTAGCTCCAAATCTATGCGAAACAAATGATTTAGTTTCAAATCAATGCGCAGTAGAAAGCTTAGCTTCAAATCCATGCCATACACAAGATTTAGCTTCAAATCAATGCGATGTAGTAGGTTCAGCTTCAAATCCATGCGGAACAAATGATTTTTCTTCAAATACTTGCAATATAAGTGTTATAGCTTCAAATGGAAGCGAAACAAAAGAGTTAGCTTCAAATCCAAGCGAAACACATGATTTGGCTTCAAATCAAAGCGAAAAACATGATTTGGCTTCAAATCAAAGCGAATTAGAAGGCTTAGCTTCAAATCCATGCGACTCAAATGGTTTAGCTTCAAACCAGTGCGAAGTAGAAGGCTTAGATTCAAATCCATTCGAAACACATTATTTAGCTTCAAATCAACGCGAAACACATGGTATAGCTTCGTATTCTTGCGAAACAAATGCGTTAGCTTTAGATACTTGTGATAAACATGATTTAGAATCAACTGCATGCGAAACAAACGAGTAGAGCTTCAAATCCATGCGGAACACATGATTATGCTTTAAATCAATGCAAACTAGAAGGCTTAACTTCAAATCCATGCGAAACACATGATTTAGCTTCAAATCAATGCGAAGTAGAAGGTTTAGCTTCAAATCCGTGCGAAGCAAATGATTTTGGAATGAAATACTTGCGATATAAGTGATATAGCTTCAATGCAGGCGCAACAAACGAGTTAGCTTCAAATCCATGAGAAACACATGATTTAGCATCAAATCAATGCGAAGTAGAAGGTTTAGCTTAAAATCCGTGCGAAGCAAATGATTTTGGAATGAAATACTTGCGATATAAGTGATATAGCTTCAATGCAGGCGAAACAAACGAGTTAGCTTCAAATCCATGAGAAATACATGATTTAGCTTCAAATCAATGCGAAGTACAGGGATTAGATTCACATCCATGCCCAACAAATGGCTTAGCTTCAAATACTTGTGATATACATGACTTAGATTCAACTGCATTCGAAACAAACGAGTTAGCTTCAAATCCAAGCGAAACACATGATTTACCTTCAAATACTTGCGGTATAAATGAAATAGCTTCATATGCAGGCGAAGCGATCGAGTTAGTTTCAAATACATGCGACACACATGATTTAGATGTAAATCAATGCGACGTAGAAGGCATAGCTTCAAATCCATGCGAAACAAATCATTTAGCTTCAAATAGTTGCGACACAACTGATTTAACATCAAATAATCGCGATATAAGTGATATAGCTTCAAATACGGACGAAACAAACGAGTTAGCTTCAAATCCATGCGACACAACTGATTTAACATCAAATACTCGCGATATAAGTGATATAGCTTCAAATGCGGACGAAACAAACGAGTTAGCTTCAAATCCATGCGAAGCAAATGATTTATTTTCAAATACTTGTGATATACATGATTTAGCTTCAACTACGTGCGAAACAAACGAGTTAGCTTCAAGTCCAAGCGAAACACATGATTTAGCTTCAAATCAATGCGAACTAGAAGGGTTAGCTTCAAATCCATGCGAAAAACATGATTTGTGTTCAAATCAATACGATGTAGGAGAATTATCTTCAAATCCATTCGAAACAATTGATTTAAATCAAATACTTGCGATTTAAGTGATTTAGATTCAAATGCAGGCGAATCGAATGAGTTAACTTCAAATCCATGCAAAAGAAATGATTTAGCTAGAAATCCCTGCGATATAAATGAAGTTGGTTCAAAAGCAGTCAAAACAAACGAGTTAGTTTCAAATCCATGCGAAACACATGAATGTAATGCGAAGTAGAAGGCTTAGAAGGCTTCAAATCCATACGACACAACTGATTGAGCATCAAATACTTGCGATATAAATGATATAGCTTCAAATGCAGGCGACACAAACGAGTTAGCTTCAAATCCATGCAAAACACATGATTTTGCTGCAAATCCAAGCGAAACACATGATTTAGCTTCAAATCAATGCAATGTAGAAGGTTTAGCTTCAAATCAATGCAATGTAGAAGGTTTAGCTTCAAATCAGTGCGATACACAATATTGAGCTTCAAACCAATGTGAAGTAGAAGGCTTAGATTCAAATCCATTCGAAACACATTATTTAGCTTCAAATCAACGCGAAATTCATGGTATAGCTTCGTATTCTTACGAAACAAATGCGTTAGCTTCAAATACTTGTGATAAACATGATTTAGATTCAACTGCATGCGAAACAAACGGGTCAGCTTCAAATCCACGCGAAACACATGATTAAGGTTTAAATAATTGCGAACTAGAAGGCTTAACTTCAAATCCAAGCGAAACACATAATTTAGCTTCAAATCAATTCGAAGTATAAGTCTTAGATTCAAATCCAAGCGAATCAAATGGTTTAGCTTCATATACTTGTGATATTCATGATTTAGTATCAACTGGATTCGAAACAAACGAGACAGCTTCAAGTCCAAGCGAAACACATGATTTAGCTTCAAATCAATGCGAAGTAGAAGGGTCAGCTTCGAATCCATGCCATACACAAGATTTAGCTTCAAATCAATGCGATGTAGTAGGTTCAGCTTCAAATCCATGCGACACATATGATTTAGCTTCAAATACTTGCGATATAACTGATATAGCTTCATATACTTGCGATATAAGTGATATAGCCTCAAATGCAGACGAAACAAACGAGTTAGCTTCAAATCTAAGCGAAAGAAATGATTTAGCTAAAAATCGATGCGATGTAGATGGCTTAGCTTCAAATGCAAGCGAATCACATGATTTAGCTTCAAATCAATGCGATGTAGAAGGTTTAGCTTCAAATCAATGCGATACACAGGATTGAGCTTCAAACCAATGTGAAGTAGAAGGCTTAGCTTCAAATCCATGCGGAACAAATGATTTTTCTTCAAATACTTGCAATATAAGTGTTATAGCTTCAAATGGAAGCGAAACAAAAGAGTTAGCTTCAAATCCAAGCGAAACACATGATTTGGCTTCAAATCAAAGCGAAAAACATGATTTGGCTTCAAATCAAAGCGAATTAGAAGGCTTAGCT
The DNA here is from genome assembly GCF_051020955.1 of Megalopta genalis. Classification (NCBI taxonomy): domain Eukaryota; kingdom Metazoa; phylum Arthropoda; class Insecta; order Hymenoptera; family Halictidae; genus Megalopta; species Megalopta genalis. Next base: position 10,851 of record NW_027477009.1, on the reverse strand, counting down.
TCAAATCCATGCGACTCAAATGGTTTAGCTTCAAACCAGTGCGAAGTAGAAGGCTTAGATCCAAATCCATTCGAAACACATTATTTAGCTTCAAATCAACGCGAAACACATGGTATAGCTTCGTATTCTTGCGAAACAATTGCGTTAGCTTTAGATACTTGTGATAAACATGATTTAGAATCAACTGCATGCGAAACAAACGAGTAGAGCTTCAAATCCATGCGGAACACATGATTATGCTTTAAATCAATGCAAACTAGAAGGCTTAACTTCAAATCCATGCGAAACACATGATTTAGCTTCAAATCAATGCGAAGTAGAAGGTTTAGCTTCAAATCCGTGCGAAGCAAATGATTTTGGAATGAAATACTTGCGATATAAGTGATATAGCTTCAATGCAGGCGCAACAAACGAGTTAGCTTCAAATCCATGAGAAACACATGATTTAGCATCAAATCAATGCGAAGTAGAAGGTTTAGCTTAAAATCCGTGCGAAGCAAATGATTTTGGAATGAAATACTTGCGATATAAGTGATATAGCTTCAATGCAGGCGAAACAAACGAGTTAGCTTCAAATCCATGAGAAATACATGATTTAGCTTCAAATCAATGCGAAGTACAGGGATTAGATTCACATCCATGCCCAACAAATGGTTTAGCTTCAAATACTTGTGATATACATGACTTAGATTCAACTCCATTCGAAACAAACGAGTTAGCTTCAAATCCAAGCGAAACACATGATTTACCTTCAAATACTTGCGGTATAACTGAAATAGCTTCATATGCAGGCGAAACGATCGAGTTAGTTTCAAATACATGCGACACACATGATTTAGATGTAAATCAATGCGACGTAGAAGGCATAGCTTCAAATCCATGCGAAACAAATCATTTAGCTTCAAATAGTTGCGACACAAATGATTTAACATCAAATAATCGCGATATAAGTGATATAGCTTCAAATACGGACGAAACAAACGAGTTAGCTTCAAATCCATGCGACACAACTGATTTAACATCAAATACTCGCGATATAAGTGATATAGCTTCAAATACGGACGAAACAAACGAGTTAGCTTCAAATCCATGCGAAGCAAATGATTTATTTTCAAGTCAATTCTTAGTAGAAGGATTAGCTTCAAATCCATGCAAAAAACATGATTTAGCTTCATTTCAATGCCAAGTAGAAGGGTTAGCTTCAAATCCACGCGAAACAAATGGTTTACCTTCAAATACTTGTGATATACATGATTTAGCTTCAACTACGTGCGAAACAAACGAGTTAGCTTCAAGTCCAAGCGAAACACATGATTTAGCTTCAAATCAATGCGAACTAGAAGGGTTAGCTTCAAATCCATGCGAAAAACATGATTTAGCTTGAAATGAGTGCGAAGTAGAAGGCTTAGCTTCAAATGCAGGCGGAACAAACGAGTTAGCTTCAAATCCATGCGAAACACATTATCAAGCTTCAAATGTACGCGAAACACATGGTATAGCTTCGTATTCTTGCGAAACAAATGCGTTAGCTTTAGATACTTGTGATAAACATGATTTAGAATCAACTGCATGCGAAACAAACGAGTAGAGCTTCAAATCCATGCAAAACACAGGATTTAGCTTCAAATCAATGCGAAGTAGAGGGCTTAGCTTCAAATCCATGCGCAACAAGTGGTTTAGCTTCAAATACTTGTGATATACATGACTTAGCTTCAACTGCATGCGAAACAAACGAGTTAGCATCAAATCCATGCGAAACACATGATTCAGCTGCAAATCAATGCGATGTAGAAGGTTTAGCTTCAAATCCATGCGAAACAAATGGTTTAGCTACAAATACTTGTGATATACATTATTTAGCTACAACAGCATGCGAAACAAACGAGTTAGCATCAAATCCATGCGAAACACATGATTAAGCTTCAAATCAATGCGATGTATATCATTTGCTTCAAATCCATGCGAAACACATGATTTAGCTTCAAATCAATGCGATGTAGAATGTTTAGTTTCAAATCCATGCGATACACATGATTTAGCTTCAAATCAATGCGATGTAGTAGGTTCAGTTTCAAATCCATGCGACACATATGATTTAGCTTCAAATACTTGCGATGCAACTGATATAGCTTCAAAGGCAGGAGGAACAAACGAGGTAGCTTCAATTACATGCGAAACAAATGACTTAGCTTCAAATCAATGCGAAGTAGAAGGCTTAGCTTCAAATCCATGCGAAACAAATGGTTTAGCTACAAATACTTGTGATATACATTATTTAGCTACAACTGCATGCGAAACAAACGAGTTACCTTCAAATCCATGCGAAACACACGATTTAGCTTCAAATCCATGCGAAACACATAATTCAGCTGCAAATCAATGCGATGTAGAAGGTTTAGCTTCAAATCCATGCGATACACAAGATTTAGCTTCAAATCAATGCAATGTAGAAGGTTCAGCTTCAGATCCACGCGAAACAAATGATTTAGCAGCAGATACTTGTTATATTAGTGATATAGCTTCAAATGCAGACTAATCAAACGAGTTAGCTACAAAATCCACGCGATACACATGATTTACCTTCAAGTACTTGCAATATAAGTGATGTAGATTCAACTGCAGACAAAACAAACGAGTTAGCTTCACATCCGTACGAAACACATGATTTAGCTTCATATCCAAGGGAAACACATGATTTAGCTTCCAATCAGTGCGAAGTAGAAGGCCCATCTTCAAATCCATACGAAATAAATGGTTTAGCTTCGACTACTTGTGATATACATGATTTAGCTTCAACTGCATGCGAAACAAACGATTTAGCTTCAAATCAATGCGATGTAGAAGGTTTAGCTTCAAATCCATGCGGAACAAATGATTTAGCATCAGATACTTGCGATATAATTGAAATAGCTTCAAATGAAGGGGAAACCAACGAGTTAGTTTCAAATCGATGTAAAACACACGTTTAAGCTTCAAATCAATGCGATGTAGAAGGTTTAGCTTCAAATCCATGCGAAACAAATGGTTTAGCTTCAAATGAATGCGAAGTAGGAGGCTTAGCTTCAATTCCATGTAAAACAAATGGTTTAGCTACAAATACTTGTGATATACATTATTTAGCTACAACTGCATGCGAAACGAACGAGTCAGCTTCAAATCCATGCGAAACACACGACTTAGCTTCAAATCAATGCGATGTAGAAGGTTTAGCTTCAAATCAATAAGAGGTAGAAGGTTTAGCTTCAAACCAATAGAATTTAGAAGGTTTAGCTTCAAATCAATGCGATGTAGAAGGTTTAGCTTCAAATCCATACGAAAAACATGATTTAGCTTCAAATCAATTCGAAGGACAAGGCTTAGATTCAAATCCATGTGAAACAAATGATTTAGCATTCAAATGAATGCGAAGTAGAAGGCTTAGCTTCAAATCCATGCAAAACAAATGGTTTAGCTACAAATACTTGTGATATACATTATTTAGCTACAACTGCATGCGAAATGAACGAGTTAGCTTCAAATCCATGCGAAACACACGATTTAGCTTCAAATCAACGCGATGTGGAAGGTTTAGCTTCAAATCCAAGCGAAACACATGATTTAGCTTCAAATACTTGCGATATAAGTGATCTAGCTTCAAATACAGGCGAAACGAACGAGTTAGCTTCGAATCCATGCGAAACACATGATTCAGCTGCAAATCAATGCGATGTAGAAGGTTTAGCTTCAAATCCATGCCAAACACATGATTTAGATTCAAATCCATGGGATGTAGAAGGTTTAGCTTCACATCCATGCGAAACACATTATTTAGCTGCAAATCAATGCGATGTAGAAGGTTTAGCTTCAAACCCATGCGATACACTAGATTTTGCTTCAAATCAATGCAAAACACATGATTTAGCTGCAAATCAATGTGTTGTAGAAGGTTCAGCTTCAAATCCATGCGACACATATGATTTAGCTTCAAACACTTGCGATATAAGTGATATAGCTTCAAAAGCTGGAGGAACAAACGAGTTATCTTCAATACCATGCGAAACAAATTATGTAGCTTCAAATCAATGCGATGTAGAAGGCTTAGCTTCAAATCCAAGCGAAAGAAATAATTTAGCATCAAATACTTGCGATATAAGTAATATAGCTTCAAATGCAGGGGAAACAAACGAGTTAGCTTTAAATCTACGCAAAACACATGATTAAGCTTCAAATCAATGCTATGTAGAAGGTTTAGCTTCAAATCCAAGCTAAACAAATGATTTAGCTTCAGATACTTGCGATATAAGTGATATAGCCTCAAATGCAGACGAAACAAACGAGTTAGCTTGAAATCTAAGCGAAAGAAATGATTTAGCTAAAAATCGATGCGATGTAGATGGCTTAGCTTCAAATGCAAGCGAATCACATGATTTAGCTTCAAATCAATGCGATGTAGAAGGTTTAGCTTCAAATCAATGCGATACACAGGATTGAGCTTCAAACCAATGTGAAGTAGAAGGCTTAGCTTCAAATCCATGCGGAACAAATGATTTTTCTTCAAATACTTGCAATATAAGTGTTATAGCTTCAAATGGAAGCGAAACAAAAGAGTTAGCTTCAAATCCAAGCGAAACACATGATTTGGCTTCAAATCAAAGCGAAAAACATGATTTGGCTTCAAATCAAAGCGAATTAGAAGGCTTAGCTTCAAATCCATGCGACTCAAATGGTTTAGCTTCAAACCAGTGCGAAGTAGAAGGCTTAGATCCAAATCCATTCGAAACACATTATTTAGCTTCAAATCAACGCGAAACACATGGTATAGCTTCGTATTCTTGCGAAACAATTGCGTTAGCTTTAGATACTTGTGATAAACATGATTTAGAATCAACTGCATGCGAAACAAACGAGTAGAGCTTCAAATCCATGCGGAACACATGATTATGCTTTAAATCAATGCAAACTAGAAGGCTTAACTTCAAATCCATGCGAAACACATGATTTAGCTTCAAATCAATGCGAAGTAGAAGGTTTAGCTTCAAATCCGTGCGAAGCAAATGATTTTGGAATGAAATACTTGCGATATAAGTGATATAGCTTCAATGCAGGCGCAACAAACGAGTTAGCTTCAAATCCATGAGAAACACATGATTTAGCATCAAATCAATGCGAAGTAGAAGGTTTAGCTTAAAATCCGTGCGAAGCAAATGATTTTGGAATGAAATACTTGCGATATAAGTGATATAGCTTCAATGCAGGCGAAACAAACGAGTTAGCTTCAAATCCATGAGAAATACATGATTTAGCTTCAAATCAATGCGAAGTACAGGGATTAGATTCACATCCATGCCCAACAAATGGTTTAGCTTCAAATACTTGTGATATACATGACTTAGATTCAACTCCATTCGAAACAAACGAGTTAGCTTCAAATCCAAGCGAAACACATGATTTACCTTCAAATACTTGCGGTATAACTGAAATAGCTTCATATGCAGGCGAAACGATCGAGTTAGTTTCAAATACATGCGACACACATGATTTAGATGTAAATCAATGCGACGTAGAAGGCATAGCTTCAAATCCATGCGAAACAAATCATTTAGCTTCAAATAGTTGCGACACAAATGATTTAACATCAAATAATCGCGATATAAGTGATATAGCTTCAAATACGGACGAAACAAACGAGTTAGCTTCAAATCCATGCGACACAACTGATTTAACATCAAATACTCGCGATATAAGTGATATAGCTTCAAATACGGACGAAACAAACGAGTTAGCTTCAAATCCATGCGAAGCAAATGATTTATTTTCAAGTCAATTCTTAGTAGAAGGATTAGCTTCAAATCCATGCAAAAAACATGATTTAGCTTCATTTCAATGCCAAGTAGAAGGGTTAGCTTCAAATCCACGCGAAACAAATGGTTTACCTTCAAATACTTGTGATATACATGATTTAGCTTCAACTACGTGCGAAACAAACGAGTTAGCTTCAAGTCCAAGCGAAACACATGATTTAGCTTCAAATCAATGCGAACTAGAAGGGTTAGCTTCAAATCCATGCGAAAAACATGATTTAGCTTGAAATGAGTGCGAAGTAGAAGGCTTAGCTTCAAATGCAGGCGGAACAAACGAGTTAGCTTCAAATCCATGCGAAACACATTATCAAGCTTCAAATGTACGCGAAACACATGGTATAGCTTCGTATTCTTGCGAAACAAATGCGTTAGCTTTAGATACTTGTGATAAACATGATTTAGAATCAACTGCATGCGAAACAAACGAGTAGAGCTTCAAATCCATGCAAAACACAGGATTTAGCTTCAAATCAATGCGAAGTAGAGGGCTTAGCTTCAAATCCATGCGCAACAAGTGGTTTAGCTTCAAATACTTGTGATATACATGACTTAGCTTCAACTGCATGCGAAACAAACGAGTTAGCATCAAATCCATGCGAAACACATGATTCAGCTGCAAATCAATGCGATGTAGAAGGTTTAGCTTCAAATCCATGCGAAACAAATGGTTTAGCTACAAATACTTGTGATATACATTATTTAGCTACAACAGCATGCGAAACAAACGAGTTAGCATCAAATCCATGCGAAACACATGATTAAGCTTCAAATCAATGCGATGTATATCATTTGCTTCAAATCCATGCGAAACACATGATTTAGCTTCAAATCAATGCGATGTAGAATGTTTAGTTTCAAATCCATGCGATACACATGATTTAGCTTCAAATCAATGCGATGTAGTAGGTTCAGTTTCAAATCCATGCGACACATATGATTTAGCTTCAAATACTTGCGATGCAACTGATATAGCTTCAAAGGCAGGAGGAACAAACGAGGTAGCTTCAATTACATGCGAAACAAATGACTTAGCTTCAAATCAATGCGAAGTAGAAGGCTTAGCTTCAAATCCATGCGAAACAAATGGTTTAGCTACAAATACTTGTGATATACATTATTTAGCTACAACTGCATGCGAAACAAACGAGTTACCTTCAAATCCATGCGAAACACACGATTTAGCTTCAAATCCATGCGAAACACATAATTCAGCTGCAAATCAATGCGATGTAGAAGGTTTAGCTTCAAATCCATGCGATACACAAGATTTAGCTTCAAATCAATGCAATGTAGAAGGTTCAGCTTCAGATCCACGCGAAACAAATGATTTAGCAGCAGATACTTGTTATATTAGTGATATAGCTTCAAATGCAGACTAATCAAACGAGTTAGCTACAAAATCCACGCGATACACATGATTTACCTTCAAGTACTTGCAATATAAGTGATGTAGATTCAACTGCAGACAAAACAAACGAGTTAGCTTCACATCCGTACGAAACACATGATTTAGCTTCATATCCAAGGGAAACACATGATTTAGCTTCCAATCAGTGCGAAGTAGAAGGCCCATCTTCAAATCCATACGAAATAAATGGTTTAGCTTCGACTACTTGTGATATACATGATTTAGCTTCAACTGCATGCGAAACAAACGATTTAGCTTCAAATCAATGCGATGTAGAAGGTTTAGCTTCAAATCCATGCGGAACAAATGATTTAGCATCAGATACTTGCGATATAATTGAAATAGCTTCAAATGAAGGGGAAACCAACGAGTTAGTTTCAAATCGATGTAAAACACACGTTTAAGCTTCAAATCAATGCGATGTAGAAGGTTTAGCTTCAAATCCATGCGAAACAAATGGTTTAGCTTCAAATGAATGCGAAGTAGGAGGCTTAGCTTCAATTCCATGTAAAACAAATGGTTTAGCTACAAATACTTGTGATATACATTATTTAGCTACAACTGCATGCGAAACGAACGAGTCAGCTTCAAATCCATGCGAAACACACGACTTAGCTTCAAATCAATGCGATGTAGAAGGTTTAGCTTCAAATCAATAAGAGGTAGAAGGTTTAGCTTCAAACCAATAGAATTTAGAAGGTTTAGCTTCAAATCAATGCGATGTAGAAGGTTTAGCTTCAAATCCATACGAAAAACATGATTTAGCTTCAAATCAATTCGAAGGACAAGGCTTAGATTCAAATCCATGTGAAACAAATGATTTAGCATTCAAATGAATGCGAAGTAGAAGGCTTAGCTTCAAATCCATGCAAAACAAATGGTTTAGCTACAAATACTTGTGATATACATTATTTAGCTACAACTGCATGCGAAATGAACGAGTTAGCTTCAAATCCATGCGAAACACACGATTTAGCTTCAAATCAACGCGATGTGGAAGGTTTAGCTTCAAATCCAAGCGAAACACATGATTTAGCTTCAAATACTTGCGATATAAGTGATCTAGCTTCAAATACAGGCGAAACGAACGAGTTAGCTTCGAATCCATGCGAAACACATGATTCAGCTGCAAATCAATGCGATGTAGAAGGTTTAGCTTCAAATCCATGCCAAACACATGATTTAGATTCAAATCCATGGGATGTAGAAGGTTTAGCTTCACATCCATGCGAAACACATTATTTAGCTGCAAATCAATGCGATGTAGAAGGTTTAGCTTCAAACCCATGCGATACACTAGATTTTGCTTCAAATCAATGCAAAACACATGATTTAGCTGCAAATCAATGTGTTGTAGAAGGTTCAGCTTCAAATCCATGCGACACATATGATTTAGCTTCAAACACTTGCGATATAAGTGATATAGCTTCAAAAGCTGGAGGAACAAACGAGTTATCTTCAATACCATGCGAAACAAATTATGTAGCTTCAAATCAATGCGATGTAGAAGGCTTAGCTTCAAATCCAAGCGAAAGAAATAATTTAGCATCAAATACTTGCGATATAAGTGATCTAGCTTCAAATACAGGCGAAACGAACGAGTTAGCTTCGAATCCATGCGAAACACATGATTCAGCTGCAAATCAATGCGATGTAGAAGGTTTAGCTTCAAACCCATGCGATACACTAGATTTTGCTTCAAATCAATGCAAAACACATGATTTAGCTGCAAATCAATGTGTTGTAGAAGGTTCAGCTTCAAATCCATGCGACACATATGATTTAGCTTCAAACACTTGCGATATAAGTGATATAGCTTCAAAAGCTGGAGGAACAAACGAGTTATCTTCAATACCATGCGAAACAAATTATGTAGCTTCAAATCAATGCGATGTAGAAGGCTTAGCTTCAAATCCAAGCGAAAGAAATAATTTAGCATCAAATACTTGCGATATAAGTAATATAGCTTCAAATGCAGGGGAAACAAACGAGTTAGCTTCAAATCTACGCAAAACACATGATTAAGCTTCAAATCAATGCTATGTAGAAGGTTTAGCTTCAAATCCAAGCTAAACAAATGATTTAGCTTCAGATACTTGCGATATAAGTGATATAGCCTCAAATGCAGACGAAACAAACGAGTTAGCTTGAAATCTAAGCGAAAGAAATGATTTAGCTTAAAATCGATGCGATAGAGATGGCTTAGCATCAAAGGCAAGCGAAACACATGATTTAGCTTCAAATCAATGCGATGTAGAAGGTTTAGCTTCAAATCAATGCGATGTAGAAGGTTTAGCTTCAAATCCATGCCAAACACATGATTTAGAATCAAATCCATGGGATGTAGAAGGTTTAGTTTCAAATCCATGCGAAACACATTATTTAGCTGCAAATCAGTGCGATGTAGTAGGTTCATCTTCAAATCCATGCGGCACAAATGATTTAGCATCAAATACTTGCGATATAAGTGATATAGTTTCAAATGGTGGCGAAACGATCGAGTTAGCTTCAAATCCATGCGAAACACATGATTCAGCTGCAAATCAATGCGATGTAGAAGGTTTAGCTTCAAATCCATGCGAAACAAATGGTTTAGCTACAAATACTTGTGATATACACTATTTAGCTACAACAGCATGCGAAACAAACGAGTTAGCATCAAATCCATGCGAAACACATGATTAAGCTTCAAATCAATGCGATGTATATCATTTGCTTCAAATCCATGCGAAACACATGATTTAGCTTCAAATCAATGCGATGTAGAATGTTTAGTTTCAAATCCATGCGATACACATGATTTAGCTTCAAATCAATGCGATGTAGTAGGTTCAGTTTCAAATCCATGCGACACATATGATTTAGCTTCAAATACTTGCGATGCAACTGATATAGCTTCAAAGGCAGGAGGAACAAACGAGGTAGCTTCAATTACATGCGAAACAAATGACTTAGCTTCAAATCAATGCGAAGTAGAAGGCTTAGCTTCAAATCCATGCGAATCAAATGGTTTAGCTACAAATACTTGTGATATACATTATTTAGCTACAACTGCATGCGAAACAAACGAGTTAGCTTCAAATCCATGCGAAACACACGATTTAGCTTCAAATCCATGCGAAACACATAATTCAGCTGCAAATCAATGCGATGTAGAAGGTTTAGCTTCAAATCCATACGAAAAACATGATTTAGCTTCAAATCAATTCGAAGGACAAGGCTTAGATTCAAATCCATGCGAAACAAATGATTTAGCATTCAAATGAATGCGAAGTAGAAGGCTTAGCTTCAAATCCATGCAAAACAAATGGTTTAGCTACAAATACTTGTGATATACATTATTTAGCTACAACTGCATGCGAAATGAACGAGTTAGCTTCAAATCCATGCGAAACACACGATTTAGCTTCAAATCAACGCGATGTGGAAGGTTTAGCTTCAAATCCAAGCGAAACACATGATTTAGCTTCAAATACTTGCGATATAAGTGATCTAGCTTCAAATACAGGCGAAACGAACGAGTTAGCTTCGAATCCATGCGAAACACATGATTCAGCTGCAAATCAATGCGATGTAGAAGGTTTAGCTTCAAATCCATGCCAA